>NC_090732.1:147578675-147606175 GCF_036898095.1 Palaemon carinicauda
TAAAATATTGTATACTGAACACCTGATAGTGGTCTTTTGCAAGTGATATTAGATTACAATGGAACTACAGTAGAATATTTTTCAGATCTATATTCTGCGACTCCTCATTGATACTATTCGATACGGTTTTGAATCTGGTTCCTTTAACATTGTCTCTTAAAAGTGGTTATCTGTTAGTTGAGGGTGAGTCCCTTATGCTATAACGTTGTATGCAATTATTGTAAATATGAGGCCAGAGCATAAAATTTAAGATGTGTATAGCAATACAGCTCAAAAAGCTATATTAATAACTTTTTTTGATAATCACAATGACAAAGAACTTCTATATGTATCACTAAGTTACACAAAGGCACTCCCATTCCAACCATAATATTGTCTCTGACATTTCTATCCGTTGAAACCATACGTATAAAATTATGTCCGCGAATACCAATACCATCCAAAGCTCAACTCGGCAAATGACGGTATCCAACCATAATACATTACATTTAAAAAAATATTCTGAATTAATTTGAACAATGCCTAGTAATCGGTAGTGGCAACGGCAGAAACAAACGTATCGCTAGTTTTAAAAGGTCTCGCTCACCTGCCAGTCTTATGAAGTATAACAACAGAGAATAGCAACTCCATTTCATAGAGGGTTAAATCATATTAAGTTCTACCTGTAATTACAGATGCCATATTATTTTGACAACATCGAAAGCATTATCATTATTATTGTTATTGCTATTGTTATTATTATTACTAATAAGAATATTATCATTATTGTTGTTGTTATCGTTATTACGAGTAATAAGTTAAAGGAATTTGACATTAAATTGCGAACGAAATATCCTCGAAATAGAATAATGGTAAACATAAAATTAAGAAAACAGAGAGAGAGAGACATGAACAAATGCATATATGAACAGCAATGCAAGTATCATTTCCTATTTTTACAATATAAGGGCGCTAGCATCAGTGATGCTTTGCTTTCTGAGAGATAGTAAGTATCGCAGTCATCAGTAAATGAACGTGGTACATCAACGTAGCTGGACGCTGTCAATTTATTCATTTAATTTTTTTTTTTTTTAGTTTGTAAATTTACGTCTATGATGCTGCAGAAACCTATCATATTCACGACGCATCTTCCGAGCAAAAATTTCCCACAGCATCAACTGCTCAATACAGGATATAATATGAGATTATTGGCAGCGCATCGATCCACGATTCACACTCAGTACCAAGGCCAATATATATTGGCCTTGCTCCGTACCAGCCACTCCTATTTGGGCACGAACACTAGGTTTTATAGGAAATAAATTTTCCACTTTCGGTATTAAAAGGTTAAATTTTTTCTACCTTAAATTCATTTGATAATTTTTTTCGGCATGAGAAAGCTTTTTTATTGAAGAGGATAATTGGGCAGCCATCTAATTCTATTGCACACCATAGTCACAATAGAAAGCAGAGTAAGGGAAAAGAATTAGAGTGCAACTAACATCATAAAGAAAAGCTTGGAAGAGTCAGGGCAAAAGAAAGGAAGGTGAGATTCTAAAAGTTTGCTTATAAAAGTGAAGAATCGTGAAAGTAATTAAAATCACATTCAGAAAATTGACATCTTACCTTAGAGTGAAGTGGTCCTTCTGTTTTTCGAGAATATAAACTATTTGTCACCGAAGTCAGTAAGCCGAGGATAGGTTCCTGGTTCCTCCTTACTCTCCCTCTCTCTTCGCAGTGATTGCGGGCATTCTACGAGACTTAGCCAAAGTGCAAAGCACTGCAATCTGCAAAAAAAAAAAAAAAAAAAAATGTCATTAGTTACCTCCTACACAAACAGCAGAGCTTGCATACCTTCACTTCTAATTTCCAGAGCCTGTCTTTGTAAGCTAACAAAGTAGTATCACACTGATACCTTCCTAGTTCGAAAAGCTCTCCAAACTTCACCACAGGTGAAGTATTCCGAAACAGCTTTTTCAAATGCTTTTAAGATTACCGAGAAAAGTAAATAAAGAACATGCTCCTTATCTATTGCCTCATCAGTTGTATTTTTTTTTTATCAACGTTATCAACGCAATAGAGATCCACACTGATTATTGATGGAATCCTGACTCTAGAAAACTATTCCTGATTGAGTCCTAATTGCACTGCCATTTTACGCGTTTCATGACAGCTATCACTTTAAGATTGTGTAGTAAGAATCTAACTTCTTTAGCTAAAGAAATGTCTGAGAAAGGGTTATTAAAAAAGAAATTGAAAACAGTGATATTTTGACTTTGGAATAACTTTTTTTTTTTTTTTTTTTTTGCAAGGCTAAGATTTAAAAATACTCCTTGAATTCTACTTGAAATGTATATTGCCAACGAAACAAAAGGAAAAACACAAAAATATAGCTAGTGATAAATAGTTCTACATCCATATCTATCCAAGCCAGTACCACAGCAATTCTGGCATTGATTATTCGTAATTTCCGAGGTAGAAATGATATGTATCCTTCAAATGAAAATTGTACTGTGCTGTAGTGAAAAAAGGAAACCTCGATAAACAATTATTCTCGCCAGAATAAATAACGCCACGCAAATCTCACCTACTTTCGGACCCTCGCTATACTGACATATTGGTTATCTATAATTTCCGAGGCAGGCTAGGTGGAAACGAGAGGTTGGGAATATAATTGAATAGTGGCAATGGGGCGTAAAAAGGGATGAAAAGACCATATTATGGATGTGGGTGTCCCAGCCTTGAAAATTCAGATACATCAGTGTCATATGCCTTTAGGCGCCACACTAAAGGGACAAGGCGACATCATCATAAGGTTTGTTGAGAAGCAGAAAGGACCTATTTTTTTTTATGATGCCTCATATTTTCTAAAGTCTTCAAGATTTTTACCCTTAGACATTGATGTGAAAGTGTTTTCTTTAGGAAATTCGTCCAACTAATTTCCTTCTTAATGAATAGACCAATAGAATGGCCAAGTTAACCCAATCGTATTGGTCGAATATCATCATCAAGAATTTCGACAAGATACTGAGACCGGGGGTATTGCTAACTCCTTTTCTTTTTTTTTTTATTGCTTGGCCGAAGGAAAACAGATAAATGTAGAAGTGTAAGAAGTTGGATTAAAGGATGTGCTTGACTGAATGCATTCCATTTTATCTAATTGAGAAAAAAAAATTCATAATGACTTTGTTTAAAGATCGTACATGAAGGGCAGAGTTAAGGGACAGTGGCAGTGCCCTAGAGACTAACAATATATGAGCAGCGAATGACCCCCTCTCAAAAAAAGCTAGGACAAGGGATTGACAGGCAGTGGCTGCTGATGAATCGATAGATAGACCTAGAGGCTCCCTCAAACCCACCATCTTTGGCTCAAAATGATGGTGATTTTGCAGGCACTACAAGAAATTATCCAGCTTCAGCGGGTCTCAAACCCCAGTTCTGCACATTGCCAGGCGGGGATATTTCCAATAGGCTATAAGAGATTTTCTCTATCACATAGTCTAGCACAGTGTTTTTCAACCTTTTTGTGCCAATGGCCCATTTTTCTTTTTGTTATTCCTTAGTACTCGTGGCCCAGTGCCCTTCAGAATTGTGTTAAAAATATTAATCGATTTTATTTTTGGTAGCTTAACCTTATCATTTAAAGAACTATTTCTTTAGAGCCCTCCATGTTCTGCATTAAAAGGGTTTCTCACAAATGAACAGTTCCTGGCACAAATTATGAAGGTGGCTGATTATTTCCTTTTGGAGGCAAGCTTCTGTTTTTTTTTCTTTTCTCCCTTCAGATTTTTCACTAGTAAATATTGTCTTAAAAGATGCTCGTGTCATAGCCTCTATCAGGAACGCCCACCAGTGGGCCATGGCCAACAGGTTGAAAACCACTGGTCTAGCACTATTAAACAGCCTTTACTACCCCAGTTTAGAATTTAACATTAAAGAAACCGAGTGCAGATTGATACATATCGTTTATGATTTAGGATATTGCGGTGTTTCAGCCTACATTTTCCACTAGAGGCCACGTACGTAAACGAATTTCAGACTAAAGTGTGTGATCAGCGAGGGATTAATACTCTCGCTATGTAATATACCCGATGATAAACCTCACTTAAATAACAAGCTTATGAAAGCCTGAATCAGTTATAACGACAAACACCCAACCCCATCCCCCTACCCCCCAAAAAAGATACAGGTGTATAAGAATTTGTAATCTCGAGACCAAAAATCTGTTATGGAAACTCCAGTTCAAAAAAAAAAAAAAAAAAAAAAAAATATTATCTAGCATTAATACCGAAAACGTCGTTTTGTATATCTACATTTTGTTAGATTAACTATCTTTCGCTATATATTTTCCTTTAAATCCTTGACCTGCATAAACATTCAGTAAAATGTAAAGAAGGAATATCACATCCCGGTATGATTAGTTTCATTTAATAGGGTAATCAAGCTGTTTATAAATAAGACGTCTTACTCAAAATGAAATAAAAGGGCAACCTGAATAAACAAAGTGGAAAATTATATTTATGTAAATGTTTCACATCAAGGTTCTATAATCTAAAGTTAATTTTACGGATTATAAAACTAAAAACAGTTTCGCTTATCTAAGTGCAGGAAACCATAAAATTTACATATAATTACAAAAATGGATACCACATTTTTTTTGTTGGCTTTGCCTCGCCAAACGGAAAATTCTTTAATTTATGCCAAGAGTTTTGTGATTCCCTTCCGGCTTCCTTTGAGATTCCATATATTCTTTATATAAATTCTTTACAAGAAAAGAAATATAAAATTTTAGTTTTTGTCATTGTAACTGGCGAGTTGAAATATATGGCAAAATAGCGCACAGACAATTTAATCTTTATACTTTGGTTTGATTTTAGTTTCCTCTGGAAAACAAGCCTAACAAGACTAGATACTTTTAACTGACACCTTAACTCATTTAGGACACTAACAGTTTATTTATACTTCTGTAGGTCATAGGGAAAATAACATCCAAAAGTGTTCTTGTGTCGAGAAATATAAACAATCAAATTCAACAGTGTTGGCGACGGGAAAAAATAAGTACTAGAAATGTTCCCAAGTCAGGGTTGCCTTCAGAAAATCTATATCGAAAACATAACGAGATCAAACTGAAAAAAATAAATAGAAATATATAAAAAATCTGTTTAGTCATAAAATGGTAATAAGAAATTAAACAGGCTAAAAGAAATGGATTTTCTAGGATCACATGAACTCTTGATTATGATTTTAACGTGTCTTCGTGTAATTTCATGCAGTTGCTTAGATGCAAGAGTTTATAATCTATCCCACTATTCATATCATATCTACTAGCCTACTATCAATAATAAAGATAAAAAAAAATAAAAATGAGAATGAAAATAATAATAATAATAATAATAATAATAATAATAATAATAATAATAATAATAATAATAATAATAATAATAATAATAATGTAAGTCGACCCTACAAGGTTTGTAATATTCAACATAGAGACATTAAAAATTTACAGAGAGAGAGAGAGAGAGAGAGAGAGAGAGAGAGAGAGAGAGAGAGAGAGAGAGAGAGAGAGAGAGAGAGAGAGAGATTAATAACATATAGCCAAAACATGGCCAGGAGAGATCACACCAACAGGAAGACTAATCATATGATTAAGGTGGGGCAATGAGAGAGAGAGAGAGAGAGAGAGAGAGAGAGAGAGAGAGAGAGAGGGAAAAAACTTTTAGGACAATGAGAATAACTTGAAGGTAAGTGTTAGAGTGAGCTCGTGTCTTGTATTGCGAAATTCTGTAATTGCCCATTGGAGACTTATGTATACAGTTAGGTAATTCTTTGGTTCCATTGAATTAATTTAGACTTGTTATCATTAACGCAAACGTTTATATTTTCCTTCTTATATTCGACGTTCTCTATAATCGTAGCCTCTCAGGAGATTTAAAATAAACTAGGATGTAGGAGTAAGGCATTATGGTTCATTTTGTTTAAAGAGCTGCTTTTCCGGTCCTATACAGCAGAGGAACCCTACTCTCTACAGGACCTTCCCATTCATTTTATCATATGCATTCTCAGGCATTCAGAATTTCACATCGCATAATGCTGGTTTATTGTGAAATTAGTAGATCATAAGTAAATATACTTCCTATAACAGACTAAGTTTTAAGGCGAATAAAACCTCAAACAATGCCAACCCTAACGCATAAAGCTATAAAATAAAGAAACATTACAATGGTGGCCAGCGATAAGATAGATAAATATAAGGAAGGCTAATAAGATATAAATGTCTATTAAAAGTACGAGCTTTACTCCACGTCAAGTTCACCCTAGAAAAAAAAAATGCATCAAGACTACGGTAGCATCAAATCTCGATTAGTGGCTTGTGAAGAGACTTTGAATAGAAATCAGTTGACAATTCCCGTATGGAGAAAAGAAACGATGCATGAAGAATTATTTTTTTTTTTTTTTATAAAATGATCATTGCTATTTAAAATAACATTTCAGATACTTTAGGTAAGCATAGACACAGGAGAAAATAGTGATACAAGAATTTGAACTAATAATGCATAAATGAGCATAAATTCCATCTCGGAGTAATTGATACACGGATTTTTATTTCTTCTATTTATAATTGTTAGTACAAATTATATAATATTCTTGCATGTCAAATTATATAAAGAATGTTGAAGAATGGGATATAAATTTGATCCTTTTCTTTTTTTTTTGCAAATATATTGATCAATTTGAATATCGTAGGAAAACTACGAAATGCAAAATTATCAAGTGACCTGTATAAGAAAGTTTATGAATGATTATGCTCCCTACGAAGAACATGCCATTTCATGGATCTTCTCTCGTGTATTTATTTCTATTATTTAGTTAGAATATTTTACTCTCTTTCTCGAAGTGAATTTAGGATTTGTTAAGTGTTATAACTAATTATAACTTAAATACGGTTGATGGACGATGAACATTACCCAGTAACAGTTTAGGAAAAATGCACAGAGAAAAAAGACTTCATCTAGACTAACGAACAGTGCAAACTGCCGCTCTAACAGAAATAACAGTAATTACACCCATGCAAAAAAAGAAAAAAATAATAATAAATTAAAATCACGACCTACACCAACTATCGCCATGACAGGAACTACTGTTCAAACACCAAACCATCAGATTTTGTGAGACTGTAGAAGTAAATTCTGACAAAATGTAGATTGCTGATGTAGAAAGTAGGATTAACGTTTCTTATATAACCAGCGAGAAAGCCAAAAAAAAAAACACTTATTATTAGTAGATGTAGACCATGTAGATGCCTACTTTTCAATAGATAACACACGTTTTTGGAATATTACTACTTTTGCAAACATTAAATCCTAGTGTTTTCTGTTATGGAAGTCGGCAAGGGAGAGGGATATGCTGTTAGACCTACAGGAGGTCATGTCTGCCTAATACAGAAGCCAGATATAATGATGGGGCCTAAGACTGCTTTTGATGACGGTGCTAGAGCGGTAGTTGATTACAGAAATAATGACATATATGACCTACAAAGGAATTTATAGTGCATATGGAGATAACGAAATGAGGGACATGAAAAGGATTGTTTTAGTACCATTCGAAAGATTAATAAACATTAAATACAGTAACGGTGGTTATGTAAAAAGAGAAATAAAGCCACATCATAGTACATTTACAACAATTAGTCGTAAAAAATGAAACTTTCCAAAATTCTACAGCGAGAAGGAAAGAGGTTGCACTGTAAAAAAAAAAAAAAAAAGATGGATACATCAAAACACAGATAGTACAAAAAGCTAGGGTTTAGACAAATAAGCTTCTTTAGAGGCATGAATACACTTGAATGTTTTTTTTTTTCGCAGATCTTACAAAACAAGGGTAGAAATAATGGGTTTCCATAAAAAAAAAAAAAACTATTCAAGCTAAAACAATAAATTACCAAAATTAGTGGTCTAGGCCTAAAGGGGTTTCACACCAGATGGACTGAACGTGGTTGTACGTGGGCTGAGTTTGAAAAAAGAAAAAGGAAAAAAAAATCTAGTGAGTCATTGCTGCTTCACTGCAGAGCAGTACATAGGGTGGTGGCGAGTTGACATACAGGTGATGAAGAGTTGGCATACTCGTGACTCACTGACAACTACTGGGCCCATGTATGAGCTCATAAGACTTGAGTACATCTAGGTGCTGGTTCCGTACATGGCACTCTGCTGGAGGGATTCCCTACACTACGTGTGGTCAGCAACTTAGCATAGAGTTCTGCATATTAAGTTTGATAGGGTACTGCTGCAGATAGATAGCAGACTATCGGTGGATAAATTGCAAAATTTCACTGTGGATGACACCTTGATGCTATATACAGCTGCATAGGTCTTTACATGGCGCCAACGATTTTCACTTCCCAGGACCTGAACCATTACCTAATGATGAAAAAAGTACCCCATTCTATTCTACATGGGGGAGATTATGCCTTTACCCTGAAGGCCTGGTTGATGAAACCCCTACCACTTCGAAACATTTCCTATAAAAAACGAATTTCACGAGCCAGAATAGTTGTGGAAAATGCCTTCAGATTAATTGCTTCAAGATACTATTGCCTGCTTACTACAATGCTATAAACTCCGGATCACGTCTAAAACCATCACACATGCTTGTTGTTCTTTACAGCTTTTGACACGTCAACTGTTGATGAATTCCATCCTGACCACCATGAACTTCTTCCTGAAACTTGGAGACTGCAGACATAATGCTCACTTGACAGACAGAAACTCAGTTCCATGCCAATCGACCAACAGCTGTCAAGAACATGAACTACTTGGTGGACTACTTCAGCTCAGAGGGTGTAGGACTACTTCAGCTCAGAGGATGAAAGCATTGAATGACAAGATCAAGTAACTGAATAATAAAACAGAGCGACAGAAGCTTAACAATATTCATTGATTACCGTGTAGCCTACATATATGCAAATAAATATGCAATCAATGTACAATTTACATACATTTTGATCCTGCATCTCAAAGTATTATTGCAATAATGCTATGTTGCCATAATTACTATGATTTTTGGAAAATGTGGAAATTACTATCAGTTGAAATGTGAAATATTTAGTCATAATAAATACAAAATATGAAAATCGATTTACAGTCTTTTTACATCTATAAATTTACTTCCTGCTCCGGTCCTGCATTTCGTTAGGATCATGTCTATTTAAAAAGGAAATTGATCCTTGAGATAAGTTAAAGTCGATGGGAGATGTTTTAGCATTAAATTGGCTGATGATGCTTCAAGTTGACTGCTCTGGTGAGGATGATGTGAGTAGCCGAGGTGCACTGCTGGTCGGTGCAGTGGGGGAAGACGAAACACCCATCTTGCCTGATGATCTGGTCTGAAGCAGTGACTGTGATGCAGGGCTGGAGGTAGGAGGCATCAATATTTTGAAGGTTGAAGAAGGTCTCGTATGCTGCTGGTGGGACTGTTGTTTCGGCTGCTGGTAGAAATGCTGTTAAGGCGGCTGGTAGGGCTGCTGCTGGTAGGGCTCCTAGAAGTCTTGATGCTGCGACTGCTGGTAGGATTGCTGTTGGTTAGACTGCTGGAAGTCTTGATGCTGCCTCTCCTCCATCTTTGGTTTCTGTAACATTTCCATGGCATCCATCTGAAATCTGAAGAAGACCCCCTCATCCATGGTAAGTGTCTCTGCCTGGAGATACTCGACAAACTTGACCCTAATCTGCAATAGAGACTTTGACTTGTAGGACTTGGAGTGAAACTGGGTCTCTAAGCTGCTGGTATGTCTGAGGAGCTGCAAATTAAAAAGTAAGCATGAATGTTGAGCAATAAAAACAGCAGTTGTAGAAGTCCCATCTATAAAAATTCATGCTTATATAACTCAGAAAGATATCATTCATTTTGCGTACAGAGTTCACAAAGGCCACATCCTCATTCCCCTACTCCTGCTACCAGATTGAGTGTGATGGATGTCCCTGAAGAAGTCCGTAACCTGGGGCTAGGCAGCGAAGAAGAAGGATCAGCAA
The DNA here is from genome assembly GCF_036898095.1 of Palaemon carinicauda. NCBI lineage: Eukaryota > Metazoa > Arthropoda > Malacostraca > Decapoda > Palaemonidae > Palaemon > Palaemon carinicauda. The sequence continues at coordinate 147,588,686 of NC_090732.1, forward strand.
CAGGAAGGTCTTGAAATGCCTCTAACCTTCCTCTTTGATATGTCATGTCGCTACATAAACTTGGAAACAAAACTAAAGTTCTGCATCATACAGTGCTGCCTGTTGGAGAGCTGGTCTGGGCCAGAGCCTGAAGGGATCCTGGTGCAATTTGTGTTGCAACCGACTTCATCTCTGTGTCCAGTTTTCAATAGCTAATTAATTCTGCCTGAACCATTCTGCAACATTCAACTTCAGTTCTTGTAGTTATATTCAATGCAGGGATCTTCTTCTTGCCCTTTCCCTTAAAAGAGGTCTGACTGACACCTTTGTATGTAGACTCTTTATCAGCAATAGGGACACCAGTAATAGCAGGACTTGTTGGTGCACTTGATGAAACAGCAGTTTCTTCATCCTCATGGTTATCACCGGGCATTCTTCGGGGAGATCCCTCTTCCTCATCTAACTAATGAGGAAGAGCCTGCTTCCTTCCTCTGGTCTTTATTAAGAGGTCTCTTGAGTCGTGGTAGATCCTCATTGTAGTGAACTATGGTACTCTAATGCAGAAGTGTCTAGCTTTATATTACAGTGTGGACGCCATGAACATGTGACCATGCTAGATTGCACGAGGTAGTCTGTAAAGTTTGCACTGCCGTGCGTATCCAGACCCCAGTCATGCGTAATCAGTCCGAGCTCGGTCTGCGACACACTGCCATAGGGGACATGCAATCTTATGGTGCTGACACTACCTATTCAGTACGAATTGAGCATGAAGTCAGTCTGCAGTCATACGAAGTTCTGCGAGGTTAAACCAAGAGCATACTCCGGTGTCTGAGATGTTCTCAGTTTGGATAAATCAGATGCACAAAACCTCGGATGAGTTCGGAGTGATTACACAGTAATCTCGTACATTTCAGATGAATACGTACAATTTCGGACTGATTACACATGATTTCGGACTGACTACGTACCAGACAGTGTGAGCCAGTCTATAGCCAAACATTAAACATGCTTAATTTTTTTCGAAATCGACTTCTGATAGCTTTGAAAAGGCCAGTATCACACGTAGAGCAACGTACAATACCGGACTCATTGCGTAGCATCTCGAACTGCTGTTCAGATGGCCGCAAGCAACCAAAATTTCCTATCCCAACCAGTATGAGGTTGCATGAAATCCGGTGTGGAATACCTATTAGATAGGTGGTGCAAATTGTGGTTATAAAACCACACCACAACCGAGTGTCGTAGGAAAATTCAACAATTGTAATGAACTGGGACACTTGAGAAGGTCATTAGAATACTTTGGGCATGTGTGAAGTGCAGGACAACGCATGCAATTTGACAAGGTACTGGCAATAGTCGAGTATCCTGTTCTACAAAATTCTAAGAGATTAACGAGATTTCTATCCATAGTAGATTTTATAGACCTTTCATTCAGGGATTTGCAACAATTGCCATAAAAGAAAAGTATTATGAGTGGAAGGATAAACAAGGGAAAGCTATCCAAACCTGGAAAATGAAGTTAATGCATGATGATGATGATAATAATAATAATAATAATAATAATAATAATAATAAACTACAAAACCGGATAATCAAATTCGTTACCATTATTTATGTTCATATCGCTATAAAGATAAATGAAAAAGAGACACCATTTTAGACCTCGGGCAAATATATTACGTTACTAATGAGGAACTAATTTGAGAAGTTGTCCATATTTGAAAACTAGAGGTTTGAATGCATTCATTCTCTCTTTCTCTCTCTCTCTCTCTCTCTCTCTCTCTCTCTCTCTCTCTCTCTCTCTCTACACGCACACCTACACATCATCATCAGCACTTGCTAGTCCACTGCAGGACAAAAGCCTCAAATATGTCCTTCCATACGCGTTTGATTATGGTTTTTTTTTTTATGCCAGTCTATACAAGAAAATTTCCTTAGCTCGTGTACTGACTTGATCCTTTGATATCCTTAATCAATAGGCGTTTTAACAAATTTAATGGGATATTGGCAATTGTAGCCACCACTTACAAGTAAGAATGGGTTTACAGTATAATGGGAATTTAAAAATGCATATTTCACGGGATGTGAAATATGTATGTGAGAGTAGATTATATAGACTTCTTATCCGAAAACTGCCATGTTGACGGGCCAGTACATGAATAAACAGCATTCTTTATTGGAATTAATGGAATGTGGCCTATATTGCCCTGAATTGGGGCTGGGGAGGCCATTCAACACAGTTTTAAATTTTAGTTAAAGATAAAGTTATTGGGGAGCGATATGCCAGAATGGGAACACGAACGAAAGTAGAGTAAAAAGCTTAAAAGTGGGAGTAGCTCGGTGGTGAATGGACACTGTAGAGATCCTTTGGTTAATGCATACAACGCAAGCCGAAGGCATTACCTCCCTAGGCATCTGGATGAAGATGATTAATAGAAATGAAAGCAGATTTCTTGCACCTGTTCTGCATTATATGAAATGTTACAGGAACAGACAATAACCTTAGCATAGTCAAGTGCTAACGGAAATGTAACACACATAGAGAAATTGCTTGTAGAATAGAGGAGAATAGTACAGTGATAACATATTCGCCTAGTATTCGCATGTCAGCAGATCGATTTCAGCCGGGGACCGTGAGTTTAAGCCGTTTACTGGGGATGCCACTGCTGTTCTTTGGCTTGCTCGGTTAACGTTCTAGTGATCATCTATCTGATGGAACTAAAACAAGCGACCTTAAGCTTTAATTATGTTCTTATAAATAGTTTGAATGATTTCAGCTAAGTTACCCAAGATATTTATCTTTAATGTATAATCTATTCAGTTATATAGCGTGAATCCATATTTTGATAGAAACAATGAACACGAACATAAAAACCAATACAACTATGGCTAAGATTTTAAGTTAAAATAATTCTACTCTGTTCTGATAGTAATGGGATTTTAGCTGATGATATAGACAACTTGTCCAAAAATAAACGATGATATTATCAACGTCTTTATGTATTTTTTTTCCTTCAAAAAGTTTTGTTCTTTGATCAAGAATTGTTCACAAATATAAAGTCTAGTTTATATAATTTCCGAAAAAAATAAGTATTTTTTTATAGAAAACTTTCAAAAGATTTCTCTACTATTGGAAAATAAATTACTATTCAACTCTAATTGTACAGATTTTTATTTGGCATTCTCACTGCTAGCGTTTGGGCCCCCAAAACAGTCGTTTGCTGTTTACGACACTTCCAGAATTTGTTACGAGTTTTATCATCACATTTTCTTTTACACCAGGCAGGGTCATTAACCAAAAGCCAAACTTTCTCTTTCCCGTCAATTTAATTCCGATATCAAATTTCTTATAAATTAGTGCGCAATCTAAGATTATTTCCCAAGATATTCTTTATAATTTTATTTGTTATATTAGTTCCCAATCTAAGACAAAAAAAAAAAAAAGGAAATATGTAACACCGAAAGAAAGGGACCATTTTAGTTTAATCATCTTTAGAATTAGGGTTTCTTATTCTGGGGGGGGGGGGGCGGCTTGTGGACGGTCGGTGAGGGGGGGGGTTGTGGAGGGTCGGTGGGGGGGGTTGTGGAGGGTCAGTGGGGGGGGGGGGTGTTTGGACGGTCGGTGGGGGGGGGGGGGGGGGGTTGTGGAGGGTCAGTGAGGGGGGTGTGGGAGGTTCAGTGGGGGGGGGCGGTGAGGGAAGTTCAGGGGGGGGGGGGCGGTGAGGGAGGTTCAGGGTAAGAGTTTTCTTAACTGCCGAGATAAACAAAAAAGAAGATATCGGTAATTACAGTATTTGGGTTTGAGGGCAGGTACACAGAGAGAGAGTTTTCTTCGTTAGATTTTATTCTAGGTTATTTTCATTTGCTTCTGTAACTTTTTCGTTTTGAGTAGTATCGAGTTAGTTTATTTTTTCAGCCGTGTAGATGTGTAATTCGAGAATTTGTTTATCCTTCATTGGAATTAGATTCTTTGTGTATTCTTTATAAATTTAATTTCTCCAAATCTCATACTAACGAATCAGACTGATATCCCAGTGCAGATTAAATTGAGAATCTGTCACAAACTTAGCTCTTCAGTTTAATAGAAAAATTTCGGTAAATGTGTGATCCAAATGCACGAACCATATATTTTTCTTACTCACTATAGTTTGTTTTATGCAACTCTGGCCATAAGTTTTGGGACAAACCACCCATTTATGTGCTTTTGGACTCCCTTTATATCAAAACAATCATGGGGGACCGCAAACGGAAACCGGGTTTTTGGGAAGGGGACTGCCCAAATCGAGTGATTTGCAGCAGTAATAATCGTCAGATGTGCATAATAAACTCAAGATAAACAGTTAGAAAAATTTATGGTTCATGTAAGTAGCGTCAAAGTAGTATCATTTATGGCTAAATATCTTATCTGAGAAGGGAAACAAACGTGGGATCAGCGCTTAACCTAACCCTCCCCACCTTACCTAACCTAGAAGCCATATCATTACCTGGCAGTGGGAGGGAGGTGCTATGCCTGCCTTGCAACACCCCCCTTAGACGGCCGTATCCTTATCTAAAACAGTCGTTACCTTACTTGGGGGGGGGGGGGGGGGGGTGTGCTATGCCACATGCAACCCCACCTTAGCGTGCCATATCCTGACATGTAACCCCGCCTTGAAGTGCGTATCCGTAACTTACCCTACAAATAAGTTTCAACCCTGTGTTTGCTTTCCAAACGACTTTACACCCGACAATTAATACTAAATCATAACAATTTTGTAAAACAGCCTTAATATCATATTTCACTCAAAGATAAACACCATTAATATTTTTTTTTACTGCTCCTGTGTTATGACAAGTGGTACATCCCTGTGGGCGCACCATTGACGTATCACAACTATAAGTTGACATATTTACAAAATATAACCCTTACCTTAACTTTGGGAGGGCGAAGGTTGATGGTCCTCTGTAAATAGTAGGAACACTGAAACCGTCTCCATATTATATGGGTGTCACTATAATTTTCAAGAAACTGTGATGCTACTTTTAGGGAAAAAAACTAATAACCACCCACACCCAGTTCAAGATGGAACTGAAGAGAAAATGGGAAGAGAGAGGAATGGGTTGTTCTAAAACTACACCGGGGAGCTTATGAATAAGTATTTGTAAGCTGTAAAAAGCTGACAAATACGTCACCGTAAAACATAGAAAGCTCCCTCACAGACAGTAAAGGGAAGATAGGAAAGCCTATATAAAAAAAAAAGAAGAAAAAAAAAACGTACGCCTGAGTAGCGCCATCTACTGCCGACGCACCCCACTAATTAGCTAAAATAATAAACTCTATACGGGTTCCGGTATTTCAGAAGGTTCATATGTTACTATAAAAGTTATCTAATAATTGGTCTATTATTATTCATCTATATACTTATAATTATTATAATTATAATTACCTATATTCTTCTTAGTACTTATATAGCTTGTTGCTTGTTCAAATAGAAAAAGCAAGTTGAGGTTCGGCTCAGCATATCATGTATATATAATATTGTAAATATATCTTACAGAATATGCAAAAGACACGCATCCGAAATAGGACCTGTACCTAAGAATAAACTTGGAGGAGAGAAAATTAGTGGTGGGCGGTCTAATATTGTCCTTGGCTTGTTAACGTTCAAATTCTTATCAAAACATTTAGTACAGAGATATGATAAAAAAGATGTTCTGATTTTTCTTCATTTAATGTGAGTTTTGTTTCTAGAGTTACGAGTTTGCACTTTCATTAGTAAAATGAAGGTTAACCGAAGTGGCCTTAGCCTCTATTAGGAGCTATTTTATTGTATAATCTTTGACGTTGATAAAGTACACATGGTCTGCAAGTTATAATCATATATACATTCAATATACAACCTTACCTTAACTTTGCATTGATAAATACGAGGAAAACTTGAGCCGTTAAAGGATAGTTTATAGTTGAAGGGTAATGTATTTAACATATGCTTCTTGTTATACATAATACATATGGCAATGGCATTGCTACAATTGTTTTGAAGACTTGAGTTAGCGTTACCAGATAATTAGATCGGAAATTCCTCTAAAATAGATGTAATATAACATAATTATGAGCTTAAATGAAAATATAAAAACCATGAGTACGGTTTTCTAATGCTGTTTTTTATTCATAGTGTAGCCTATATTTATATCATGCCTGAAAAAAAAGAAAAAAAAAACATCCATCATGGTTTAAAATGAACGCTGGTGAAATTTTTCCAATCTGGTAACACTGACTTGAGTAAGCGAGCAGACTATGATCGCAGAGCCATCTGTTGCGAACCCACCCTACTAAAGCGGCCAAATGCCCACAGAAATTAAAGTGACGATCCTGTCTTCCCTGTACTGTCTTTGAAGCTCCCAAAGGCGATGGCAACCAACGCATGCGCAATAACCCACCATCAGTAAATATTGGACTTTCAATAGAACGTAGATTTCTCATTTTAATCAATTGATACATTACAAAATTACGCTTGTTTATTTTTGTTTGTTTTAAACTGCCAAGCAAAAAGCAAGACACGGGCTCTTGATGATTATGCCCCGGGCCCCTTTCTTAAAGCGAATTAGTTTCACTAATAATTAAAGTATCATATATTAACCAAAAACGCTATACTGTTATTTACTTATATTTAATAATTTTTCTTTAAAGATGTCGTTTTCATTTGATTCCGATTTATGTGTTTGAAATTTTTCCTTCTAATGTCTTTATAGAAAATCAGGTTTACTTACCTTGACTTACTTCAGTCGCAAATACTTGCTCGAAATTCCCCACCTTCATTTCCCCAGTAAATATTCATAAAATTTTGATTCTGTCTTGATTTGTATCTTTAAAAAATTCAAATTCCGATTTGTCTCTATCTCGGTTCATTGTAATTATTTTTTTAACATCTAAGTCATTTGCAAATCCAGATTATTACATTTCCTCATTGGGTATTATCAATGTTGCAATGTCCACCTATATAAAGAATAGCCGAAAACTATTTGAATCGTCGGGACTTGGAAAATACTTACTGTGCATTGACGAGCCTACCCTTATATCTGAGCCTGTTATGACCATGAGATTCAAGAGGCGGGCTCTCCAAATCCTCAAGACTCCTAAAAATGTTACTTTGAACTATGACCTTTAACGTGGAGCCTTAATTGATGTCCTGGTCCCTCTCATTAACTGTACTCGCTAATGATTTAAAGCTGAACGCCATCGATCCACTGTTTACATATCGTCTTCCTTTTCATCTTCTCGAATTTAGCATGTGATACTGCAACAGTTTTTCGTTCTTTTGACAGTTGAGCCTGGTTAACAGATCACAACAATTATGCTTATGACATTATTTAGACATTGATTTTACAGTTTATCTCTCTCTATATATACACGCACACATATATACTGTATGTGTATGCATAATTTCTGTCTTCAAGCATACCACACGTACACATACACACACACACACACACACGATGGATTGACGGTCTAAGAAAAATTGCCTGTATAACTGGCATAGGAAGTCCATAAACACCTGGGAGTGGAAGAACATGTCTAAAGATTTTGTCCTGTGGTGGACTAGAAATAGCTGATGATGATGATAATGATTACACACACAAATGATTATACACACATATATATATATGTATATATGTATATATATATATATATATATATATATATATATATATATATATATATATATATATATATATATATATAGAGAGAGAGAGAGAGAGAGAGAGAGAGAGAGAGAGAGAGAGAGAGAGAGAGAGAGAAGAGAGAGAGAGAGAGAGAGAGAGAGAGAGAGAGAGCAACATTTACCTCAAATTTAATATCAACTTTGGTTTGAAGAAATGTTGATATAGAGTTTGGTAAAGTTTTTCAGAGAATACAAAATTTATCTAATAATATGTCAAATGTTAGGCTATCCTCACCTGTGTTGGAAGTTCGAAAAATTTTCTTATGGCGCAGTTACTCCAATCCTGTTAAAATACGAATTTCTTTCTCACATTTGTTTTACCTTGCAACTATTTTCAATTGAATTTCGACTGAATACTGCTATTTTTCTCGAAACTTTTTAACATATACTTTTATCTTGATTCATATTATGTTTGTTTTTCATTGAAATATAGTTTTCTTTGATATTTTTACTAGCTTCCGATTTTTCTTTATGTAGTTTCCCTTTACCAGCAATATTTCTATAATTGTTTTGGAAAAAGTTCTTTAAATGTTGTTTATCTTAAAACGAATTTTCCTTACATACTGATTTTCCCTTGGTATTTCTTATGAATGTAAATTATTATTATTATTATTATTATTATTATTATTATTATTATTATTATTATTATTATTACTTGCTAAGCTACAATCCTAGCTAGAAAAGCAGGATGCTACAAGCCCGGAGGCTCCAACAGGGAAAATAGCTGCGGTCAGATTGCGGAGTTGTTCTCCTAACCTGGTGATTGAAGTTAGGAAACTTCAGAAGTTCAAATCTGTTGGATATACTTTTTATGTTTATATATTTTTGTAAGTAAACTGATCTTGACAAACTTTAAATTTGTTTTAATTTTATCTCATGTAGTGGGCTGCTTAACCTGTAGGAGCCCTTAGGCTTGTATTCGCTAGTAATAATAATGATAATAATATTAATGAGGCGGTCAAACTGTCAAAGAAAGACTTACAAAGTACCTCTGCAAAGGCCGTGTACTCGTAAGACCCAGCAAGGCCAACTTCAACTTCTAGACAGGAACAGGCCAACCCCGTGAAAAATAGGGTCGGCTAAGCTTTATATCTGCAGTCATAGTAGTTTATGGAAGACTTAGAACACTCGTCTCAGCCTTAGTGTACACACCATATCATCAAGACTTTAGATATAAGAACCCTTATGGAACCCTTAAAGCTCTGTTAAGTAAAAGACTTATGACACGCGATGAACGATCGGACTAGGTGTAAGACATGGTGCAAGAACCTAGTTGATTCTCATGTAGGAACTTGTATATTATGCATGTACAGGATGGTAAAAGAATAGATCCTCAACTCTGAACGCCATACTGATCACAGTCAATCTTGTCACACTTGAGAGAATAATATTCTTGGTTGGAGAATTTTATTAGTACAAGTATACAAACCCTTGCTATTTGTATGAAGGCTTCCTCTCTAAGTAAGCAGGGTATTGCCCTTGAACATATTAATATGTTCATCCCTACTTGAAAATTTCAGCTTCCAGGGTACTTAGATGAGCCAGGGGCGGATGACTAGTGTAACTTCTAGCAAATTATTTTTGCCTTATTATGGTAAATATGTAGCTATACTACTGTAGATTCGATGAAAACCTGTGATTTTCATTAGTCATGAAATGATACCAACTGATGTATAGCATAAATATTAAGATGTCCACATATGTGAAAGTTTATTGGAGATGGATATTTGTGTGGGAGATGGATATTAGAATACAGTATACTCCATTTCTTCCTTTGACAAACTTTTTTTCTAAGAAAAATATGTTCTGCAGGGTAATACACCTGCAACTGGCTCAACCAGTGAGAAAATTACTTGTGAGTGAAATGGAAGAAGAGAAAGTGAAAGACCAGCCGCTAACTCTCATCTAAATATTTACTACCGTTATTCCTAATTAAACTAAAAGTTGGTCTGTTCAAGAGAAGATTGAGTTGTTACAACGTGTAGTCACCAAGCATACAAAGATGAATGATTACTAGGTTTTTAGGCAATGTTTCAAGGCAGAAATAGGCAAAGGAAGTCCGACACAGTTAAATAACAGACTTCACTACCTTGACAAATTTAGTGACAAATTCTTTGGAAGGTTAGTGAGGAGCTAAGCTCTTCACATCACGAGTGAGTCCTTCAGGGAACAGTGGGGCATTAATGACTGTCAATTCATAAGCCAGTGACACCCTCACATTGTGGATAGTTACTAAAAAGATTATCTCACATGAAAGGTTCAAAGCTTCCCACTTGTGTAACTACTTTGTGAACCTGTAAAGAAGTAGAAACTCTGTTCCGTTTTTTCTTAACTCATGTCACCATAGTTATGTTGTTATTCCTTATCACACATAAGTAGCCCAGGAACTAATCCATGAATGAATTCAGAGCCTACAGTGCTTTCATCAGCTTGAGAAAGGTGATATGCATGTGAATGTAAAGCGGGAATGACAAATCTTCTCTGAGGACGTTAATAGACTCGAAAGTATCTGCCATAGTCAAGTTGATTGTTCCTGATCAACATGATCAGCTATTTTGTATGTGGCAGGGCAGCCGGTCGGGATTACGGTCCACCCCAAAAGCCAAAGCAAAGTCCTTCAAAAGAAGGTAACTGTGTTACCCCATATGAATGGGAAAAAAACACGCTAATAGAAGACGAAATTTGCATGGGAGATCTGACTTCTCCCATTCTACTATAATACCTAGATAATGAAATATACATGAGAGAATGACCATGCTAGTGTAATTGCACCATGCAAGATACCAGAAGTAGCCAGTTGTTGATTTACCATAGTATACAGATTCTGATCAGATTATTCAAAAGTCAGACCAGAGTGAACACCTGAGAGAACAACTGTGCAATGATTGAAAATCAAAGGGACAGGTCTTTGAAGTTGAAGACCTTCCCATTCCGCAGAAAGTGGAGATAATTTCAAAAGTCTTGGTTGATGGGTATCTGAAAATATACATCCTTCAAGTGTTAAGACATGAATTAGCCTTCTCTGATATGAGCCAACACTGTGTGGCTGGTGTCCATTCAGAACTATGTTAAGTAAACGGAAACTTTTATATGAGAGAAGTATGAGTTTGATTTGTAGCTTTCTTGAGAGTTTCCCAATAAGAAAAACTGATTATGAAAGCAAAATAAACAATATTCAACTACTTTTAGAACCTTTCTCTGTTAACTCTTGGAGCTACATTTGGTGAGTACAACATTTTCAAAAGCATAGGAAATATCATAAAAAAAACTGCATCAGTGTGGTACAAAGACTATCATATAAGTGTATCAAGAGGAGCTATTACCCATTACAGGTTGCAAAGTTGCAAGGGCCCGTGTCTGCAAGAAGATTGGCAGAAAGACTAGATCCTCCACAGGACTAAGGACCTAGACCATCAACTGTACTGCTTCCGACCGCAGCTACATTTCCAAAAAGTATAAAATACAACATTGATTGACTTTCTCCCGTCTTCTTCCCTTTGCCTTTTCTCTAGATGTGATACCAATGAAAAACTAAATGATCCTCGACAAGTCTAGACATTTCTTAAATAGAAGAATAAGAATTTCGACTTGAATTATTTTTTGAGGGTAATCAAATCTATATTTTCACTCCTCGTATTGCAGGGAGAATTTCAAATATAATCAGCTGTATATACTGTACTTATATATACCTCTCCTTTTATGACATAATGAGTGGATAAACTGTCAGCCTTGTATCACTCTGGTTAGTGGTTCAAAACCCTTAAGAGTAAATGGCAGGTAGTCTCTAATCTAAGGTTATAATAAAATGTGACTAAGCACTTTACAGAAGAAAACTTTTCATGCCTTGAAGAGTATGGAACTGTAATAGTAGCAGCATTTGTATATGAATAACGAATAATGATGTGAAAGATGTATGGAAGACACGGCTGAATGTTACAAGAATGGAAGAGGTTCAAGTAAATTTATAAATGTTGGTAAAGGCAAATAGATAAAAGAATATTGAAAGATGATAGCTTCCTCTAAGCTAATAGGAGTAAAAGTGAAATTTAATATATATATGTATATGTATATGTATATGTATATGTATATGTATATGTATATGTATATATATATATATATATATATATATATATATATATATATATATATATATATATATATATATATATATATATATATATATATATTATAGACTTGATAGTTACATTTATTTTTACAGGGTACGTCTGTATTAGTCAGATGACAAAAAGGATTGGGTAGGATGAAAATCACTGATTAATGAAGGAAGAGTGAAATAGGAGAGGAAGCAATACTACTAAACGAAAGTATTATTATTATTATTATTATTATTATTATTACTACTACTACTACTACTACTACTACTACAACTTGCTAAGCTACAGCCCTAGTTGGAAAAGCAGAATGCTATAAGCCTAGGGGCCCCAACAGGGAAAATAGCCTCGTGAGGAAAGGAAACAAAGCAACATAAAATGTTTCAAGAACAGTAACAACATTAACATGTCTTTCCTATATAAAATATCAAAACTTTAACAAAACAAGAGGAAGAGGAATTAGATAGAATAGTGTGCCCGAGTGTACCCTCAAGCAAGTGAACTCTAACGCAAGACAGTGGAAGACCATGGTACAGAAGCTATGGCACTACCCAAGACTAGAGAACAATGGTTTGATTTTGGAGTGTCCTCCTAGAAGAACTGCTTATCATAGCTAAAGAGTCTCTTCTACCCTTACCAAGAGGAAAGTAACCACTGAACAATTACCGTGCAGTAGTTAACCACTTGGGTGAAGAATAATAGTTTAGTAATCTCAGTGCTGTTAGGTGTATGAGGGAAGAGGAGAATATGTAAAGAATAGGCCAGACTATTCAGTGTATATGTATTGTAGGCAAATGGAAAGTGAACCGTAATCATAGAGAAGGATCCAATGAAGTACTATCTGGCCAGTCAAAGGACCCCATAGATCTCTAGAGGTAGTTTTTCAACGGGTGGCTGGTGCCCTGGCCAACCTACTACCTATATGTCATGGTACATGAACCTAGTGATATCTTACATCAAAACTGAGAGCTATGCAATGTTGAGTGAGTGTAGGATAAGCGGTGCTAAAGATCTATCATTTGCGCTGAATAGCTTTTACTAAAGAAAGTGAAGTATGTTCTTGTGAAATTAGTCGTAAGCCTTTTTTGTACTTAAGGTTAGCCGAAAACAAGTGTGTGCTATGCATTTAAAGAGATACTTAATGGATTCGGAAAAGGACAGGACGTTATGCAGTTGCAAAGTTAAAGAGGAGGAAAAGAGTACAGAACGTGTTTAGGGTTGAGTGATGTTTAAAGATCTACTAATTCGTAATTGGGAAAAAGGGTGTAATTGATTGATCAACCGACTTAACTTCATAGAAAAATATGAATGTTAAATGAATAAAGAAGATAAAATAGATGGAAGCTGCAATGATAATTTCTTTCGGTAGTGGACTAAAGGCATGAAATTTTCGGCCAAAGAAATTCCAGAATATATAAGAAGTAAATCTGACTGTGGAATCAGTCTACAATGAAATATATTTATAAAATGGTTTTACACTTTCATTCTTGTGTAAAGAAAAATAAAACAAGAAATTTCGAATGCATTTTATTAATACATTATGCCATTATGAACTTCATATGTTTCTTTCCAGGCTTCATTGAATGAAATACCGAATCACTGTGATGATAATATCATTCACAAATGTTATTTTCCATACGAACTTAATATTAAATTTATTTCCCTCGATATGAGACATTCAATTATTGGCAATTATATGATAATAAGATTCCTTGCAAATTATAGACAATTCAAAATTCGGTCGTCACCAGGTCAACTAGGTCCGCTGTGCTCAATCACTGAAATAAAGATAAGTATTTCTTCTGATGAATATGTTCTATAAACATTTAGTCTATATCTAGATACCAAACAGGTATAATGCCAAGTAAATGGCAAAATTTTGCATAACGTAATATATATCTATGTCATTATATATTATTTTCCACAAGTACGCCTGCAAAGCTTTTAAACTGAAGATAATCAGCTGTACGTGATTAAGTCTTCTGATACGTTTTATCATCAATGATTTTATTGATCAATAGATTATGGAAATTTAAGTTATGGATTTTTTTTTAGAAATGAGGCCATACCATCTAAGCAAGTTTGTATTTTTTCTTGGTAAAGTTTGGGGTCGGGGGGAGGGGGGAGGGGGAGGGGGTTAGGGGGAGGGTGTCGGGGTTTGGTTCATCCAGGTGTTCACTTCCGCAGGCGTTTGCAAGATTTGTTATTATTATTATTATTATTATTATTATTATTATATATATATATATATATATATATATATATATATATATATATATATATATATATATATATATATATATATATATATATATATATATATATATCTATATATATATATATATATATATATATATATATATATATATATATATATAAATATAATTTTGGAAGCAAGTAAAGAAGAAATGAACAGTGATTTAACTAAATTTGAATTGGAATGAGTACAAGAAATAGGTGGAAAAAAAATCCTAAACAAGATCAAGGAAAACTATCAGAAAAGACAGAAAACTTGGGAAATGAGAGTAAAATTCCAGAGAAAGAAAATAGAATTGGCTGAACTATCAAAAACAATAAACAAACTAAAAACCTAAGCTATCCATAAACGCAATCAGATGAAAATTTAGGAAAAACCAAATAATTGAACAGCCATGAAATCTACAAAAAGAAGACTAGGAACGCCTACAGATGTTTGCTTTAATGGATGAAAATGAAGATATTATCAACACTAGATATGGAGTAATTAAAAATAGCAGAGATGTTTATACAATGCTATACGATAATGGTGTAAGAAGTAACTTTGCCAATAGAAATAATGAAATGCTTCAGCAGGTACCAAACAAAACAGTAGGAGAAGTAAAGAAAGCATTAAGAGGCTTAAAAAGAGAAACCAACCGGAGAAAATTACCTGATAATTGATTTATTAATAGAGGATATTTCATAATAGTAAAACTGGCTGAGCTTTACACCAATTGTCTGCAAGAATGCTCTTTACCAACAACTTGGAAGTATTTTATCATTGTTCTAATAAAAAAAAGCGAGACACAAAAGACCTGAAAAACTACCTCCTAATAAGTTTACTCTCCGTAATACATAAAATATTTACAAAGATCATATTATGCCGAATTTAAAGGCAGCTAGACTTCAATCAACCAAGAGAGCAGGCAGGCTTTAGAAGTCACGTTATTCAACAACTGACCATATCCATGCGATTGACCAGCTAATGGAAAAATCAACAGAGTATGGCAAACCCCTATACATGGCATTTTTAGATTATGAGAAAGATTTTTTTTTTATTCTGTCAAAGCCTCAGCAGTAATAAAAGCACTCCAAAGACAGGGAATAGACGAATCTTATGTTAGAACAATTGAAGATATCTATACATGAAGTACAGCAATCCTAAAACTGCATACGATAGTGAGAAAATTCTGATCGAGGAAGAAGTTAGACAGGAAGAAGACCTCATATATTGTTAATGAATACACGTAATTACGACACAGTGTTTACCAGGACACGAGACTGAAATTAAGAAAAGGGATAGGTATAGGATGGAGAACATTTGGTAAACTAAATGATATTACGAAAAAAATGTCACTTTTTCTGAAAAGAAAAACCATTAATCAGATGGTCCTACCAGTTTTAACTTATGCATCAGAAACTTTGATCCTTACAAAAAAACATCAGAACATAACATAGTTCCAACTCAAAGAGCTATGGAAAGAATAATGATGGGAGTAACACTAAGATACAGAAAAAGAGCAACATGTTTACGAGAGTAAACTGGAGTAGAGGATATTCTAATAAACTGTACGATAAAGAAAATGGGCATGGGCAGGGCATATAATGAGAGTGACAGGTAATGGATGGACATCAAGAATGACAATATGGGTCCCTAGAGACTGCAAAAGATGCAGGGAAAGAAAGAGAAAACATTGGATTGATGAGATAAGAAAGTTTGCGGGTGTAGACTGGTATAGCAAGACCATAAACTGACGCGTTTGGAAGGACATGTCTGAGGCTTTTGTACTGCAGTCAACTACTTACGACTGATATATATATATATATATATATATATATATATATATATATATATATATATATATATATATATATATATATATATATATAAAGAGAGAGAGAGAGAGAGAGAGAGAGAGAGAGAGAGAGGAGAGAGAGAGAGAGAGAGGAGAGAGAGAGAGAGAGAGTTGATCTTTGAATTTGGTATTATGTTTTTAGTGCAAAAATTTATGTGTGTAGGATACTCCCCTGACCATGATATTGTGGACAAAAAGTCTTATTCATTTCAATAAACATGATTCGGTGTGTAACCTTCTTACACATAAATAATTTTTGTGTGTTTAGCACACCAGATATTCTTTCCTGAATATTTCTGGTGGGTAAATAACATCCCATTTTTTCACTTAACGCTGTTGTTCCGTCTACTCAGTAATCTACTCAGTCAAACTCTTCCGAACATTTCGGTAATTTGTAGAATCTTCAACACTAGAGAATAAAACTAAGTCTGACACCTCAAGACTGTTAAAGTATTGTCCTTTAAGAACTTACCATTGTTGCTGTTTGTCTATTCAGTTATTGGTGATTGTTGTGGCAGTTCTCGTGCTGGTGGTGGTGGTGGTGGTATGCAGCAGTAGCACTGTCGTCCTCTGCATCCGTCCTTGACGATGCCAAATTCGCAGTCGGACTTTCGGCTGGTACAGGTACCTGAGGGGCAAATTCCCTTCGCCTCGCAACCATGAGCACAGCAGTACATCTTCTCCTTCTGATTACAAATGGCCACTTGGCGTGATTCCATTCCACAAGGCTCAGCTGACCACCATCCTCGGTACCACCTGAGGCATTTCCTGTTGCTGCAGCCCGGTCCTGTAAGGATATGAATTAGGGTGGTTTTCCGGGTTACCGTAAACATCAGTGCTGTATCAACTGTAAATAAATTGTTAAACTAAACCTTGTTGGGAATATTTCGAGTTAAATGCAATACCATTCAGATGTGCGTTTCGAAGTTTTTTCATATTCCAGCTGAAAACGAAGCCATTCTAATCTATATATGTGAATTGTTTATTCTTATAAAACCGTCGAATGATTTATAGCTTTTATTTTTACCATAAAACAAGGTTGGCTAGTGATTCATTTGTTAATTCAAAATTATTCAAGAGGATTTCACAATATACTATTAATATCGTTTTCTCCTAATGAAGAATTTCTTGTATATTCTTTTCTGGAAATCATGTACATTTTCATATTTCCCAGTTGGAAGTCTGACCTTTGGGAGCTTACGAATACGCAGAGGGCTTCAGCAGTAATACACTTTCAGTAATAATGGGTGCTAAGGTATACGACGATATTAGGACGTATTTGCTTTGCATTTTCATATTAACCATAACTAAATGATATATATATATATATATATATATATATATATATATATATATATATATATATATATATATATATATATATAAAGGGTGCTATGGTATACGATGTTATAAAACACGTATTTGCTATGCATTCTTATATCAACCATTACTAATGATACATTATACTTGTACTAAGATTATGCTACTCTAAATTACATAGTTACGTCCAAAGTTAAAATTAAAGAAAAACATGAAATTGATATGATACTAATGATAATAAAACTCACTCCTGGATCTTTCCATTAGGTCAAGAAGAGAAAC
>NC_090732.1:147616175-147623675 GCF_036898095.1 Palaemon carinicauda
TGGGTAAAACTCGCTGGTAAGAGACTGATGTCTCGCCAGGTAAATCCTCGGACAGCTGTTAGCGTCAGGTTCCAATTTCTTTTGTGGGCTCTCGTGACATGGTTGGTTTCGACCTGGCCTTTCATTAGAAGGGGCTAGCGTTCGATCCCAAGTATGAGGTAGAAATTTATTTCTATTTGAACACGATGTTGTGTTGATATTTATCCATATACATATATATACATATAAATATATATATATATATACATATATATATACATATAAATATATATGTATATATATATATATATATATATATATATATATATATATATATATATATATATATATATATATATATATATATATATATATATATATATATATATACATATAAAACAGATTTTGAGCGAAGCGAAAAATCTATTTTTGGGTGAGATGGCCATGTCGTCCTGATGGAAGTTCCTATAGGGTAGCTTCCTAGGGTATATTACAACTACGGCGATATTCCCAGAGAATTTACCTTAAGGTACCAGAATTCTAACTCCTGGAGCGAGTATCCCTCGTGAAAGGGATATCGCGACATATCAGAGGACGTATTCTTGACACGCCACATGGCAATCTACATCCCGAACAGAGATTACGTATCGTAGGGGTCAATTGGCAAGAAACGAAATCGGGAAAGAAAAAGGGGGAGCCGCTCCCAAGGCTCCCTATCTCCCGTTTCGTAAGCGTGCCTGGCGCCAATCCTGGCGCCATCTGTATTCCTTGTAGCGTACACGAGGTGCTACAGATACTGTATGTAGGGAGGGGTCCTACAGCCCTTTTTTAGAAAGGGAAGGGCGGGTCCATCAGGACGACATGGCCATCTCACCCAAAAATAGATTTTTCGCTTCGCTCAAAATCCGTTTTTTGGGCTCAAGCCATGTCGTCCTGATGGAAGTGTACCAGAGCATTACTGTATCTGTGGATTCTCAGAACGTGCCGTACTCCCCGGAAGTAATTTTTCCCCGGTCGACTAGACGTAGAGACCTAAGATGTTACCGTTATACATCTTTTCAGCTAACTATAAACCATGTTAGAGCTTCCTGCCCCCTACTGGGAAGAGTCCTACTGGGCTCTGGGAAAGTCTCGAAGAGTACATATACCTATGTATGAATACCAGGCAAGCTAATATAGTGGTCTCACCCTATATTAAGTAAAGCATAGTTTGTAAAGAACCACTGCGTCAATATGAAATATCGACCAGTTATCCGCACAATACTTGTATTGGACAAAGGTTTATATCCGCATAGGAAGAAACTAGTAAAACCGCCCTCGTCCCCATATGGGACGGAGTTCTCCCGTTAAGGGAATCATAAACCAATGCAACATAGCTTGCATAAAGGAACAATTCTATTAGAATTATCCCAGATAAGGTACATAGAATGAATGCTCAATTATACCAATAAATTGACACGGGTGAAAGAGACGCAAGGTTCTCAAGAACAAGTTTATTGACAGACAATAAATAGACAGGTTAACAACAATTATATATATATATATATATAAGAAGAGGATAACCCAAAACATTAAGCATAAGTATGATAGTAAACAGAACTTGTTTATCTGAAAGAAAAAACATTAAATGCCACTTTTTAAGATACCGAGGTATCAAAGTCATAAAAGTCTGTATTACAAATCAATCACATTAGCGTTAGAAACGCTCGGCACACATGTCTGCACTTATGCTAGGTTCACCTTTGGAAATGGAACAGTCTATATGGACAACTCAGTGCCCTCATTTAGTTTGTAGTACAGTATGTAACTACACACTCACCCTGGAATTAATCGTCCTAATTAAAACCACTGTTCCTCGCAGAGTTAAACAGTAGGGTTAACGACGCGACCCACTGCTACCACAGATCTCTTTAGTTCCTCTACTTGCTTCGCATAGTGGCGAAAGAACACTCTGGAAGACTTCCAGCCAGTGTATGAACGGAGATGTTCAAAATCCATACAATTAAAGAAATTTAAGGATGAGGCAACTTTCCTCGGATCGTGACCTGCGGGTGTACTGTCAGGATCCGCTCTGCGAATAAAATATGTGATTTTCGCTCTGAGTTGATTCAGAGATAAATTTGAGCCTGATGTTTCTCCCCTGAATAGTTGACCACCCCTGAAGTCTGAAGTTCTATGAAGATAGACCTTTAGGCATTCTACTGGACATAGAGATGCATCTTCTTTAAGAGGGCAGATTCTCCAGGGACCCCACCTGTTGGTGGGTAACTCATTCTTGGCGAGAAACGTAGGATCCGGAAACAGGTTCAGTTCTCCCCCATCCAGGAACTGAACACGACCTGCCTCTCTCGAGAGGGCTACGATCTCACTAACCCTGGCCCCGGACGCGAGTGCAAATAGGAAAATAACTTTTTGTGTTAAATCCTTTAACGCACATTCTTCATTGCTCAACAGAGAAGCGAAATGAAGAACTTTGTCTAAAGACCATGAAATGGGCTTTGGAGGTGCTGAAGGTCTGAGCCTAGCGCAGGCTTTCGGAACTTTATTAAAGATCTCGTTACCTAGGTCGACCTGGAAGGCATATAGAATGGGTCTTGTCAAAGCAGACTTACACGCTGAAATCGTGTTAGCCGCCAACCCTTGACCATGGAGGTGGATGAAGAAAGATAAGCAGAAGTCTGTCGAGATCTCCTGCGGATTCTTCGCCTGGACAAAGGCCACCCATTTTCTCCAAGATGACTCGTATTGCCTTCTAGTAGATTTGCACTTATATTCCTCTAGGAAGTCTATGCTGGCTTTCGAAATCCCGAAACGCTTTCTCACCGCTAGGGAGAGAAAATCATGAGCTGCAGGGTCCGAGTTTTCTGTAATGAAGCTTAGACAGTCGACTTCTGGACTCGCTGGGTCAGAACTGGATGGGGTAGCGGCACAAACTTCAGCTGTAGTTCCAACGCCAAGGGGAACCACACGCTGTTCGGCCACTTGTGGGCCACTATTGCCGCTACCCCCTTGAAGGATCTCAGTTTGTTGAGGACCCTCAACAGAAGGTTGTGAGGAGGGAACAGATAAATCCTGGACCATCTGTTCCAGTCGAGGGACATCGCGTCCACTGCTTCCGCTAAGGGGTCCTCGTACGGGGACACGTACAGGGGCAACTTCTTGTTGTCTTTCGTCGCAAAGAGGTCTATCTGCAGTTCTGAGACTTGATTCAGAATGAAGGAGAATGATCCTGCGTCTAAGGACCATTCCGACTCTATCGGTGTGAACCTGGATAGAGCGTCCGCTGTCACGTTGCTGACTCCTTGAAGGTGAACTGCCGACAGGTACCACTTCTTCTTTTCCGCCAATCGGAAAATGGCCAACATCACCTGGTTGAGAGGTGGTGACCTCGATCCTTGTCGATTCAAGCATCTCACAACTACCTCGCTGTCCATCACCAACCTTATGTGGATCGAGTGACGCGGGGAGACTTTCTTTAAGGTAAGGAGCACTGCCATAGCTTCTAGAAAGTTTATGTGAAAGGTCCTGAATAGCTTGGACCAAGTCCCCTGGACTTTTTTCCGATGAGAGTGACCTCCCCATCCCTCCTTTGAGGCGTCTGAGTGAATCGTCACCGACGGGGGAGGTGGCTGAAGAATAACCGACTTCTTTAGATGTCTGGCTTGGGACCAAGGCCTGAGAAGAGTACGTAGCTGAAGCGGAACTGGTCTTCTCAGATCTCTTCGCGCGTTTGATGCATAACTTCTCCAAACTCCAGTTGCATCCTTTAGCACTGGGTCTGTCACCGAAGCAAACTGGAGAGAGCCTAGTACCCTCTCCTGTTCGCGTCTTGATATCCTTTCGGAATCTAGAAGTCTCTTGACAGAACCCGCTATCTCCTTCCTTTTCTTCGCCGGGATGGAGAAACGGTGTGACAAAAGGTCCCAGTGGATTCCCAGCCACTGGAACTTTTGAGATGGAGAAAGTCGAGACTTTTTTCTGTTGATCTTGAAGCCTAGGTACTCTAGGAACTGGATCACTTGACTGGAAGCTTGCAAGCATTCTGTCTCAGATGCTGCCCACACCAACCAGTCGTCCAGGTAGGCTACTACCTGAATTCCCTTTAGGCGTAATTGTTTGAGAGCTGCGCTCGCAAGCTTCGTGAAAATCCTTGGGGCTATGTTTAGCCCGAATGGCAAGGCTCTGAAGGCGTATAGTCTCCGTTGTAGCCTGAACCCTAGGTAGGGGGAGAGGCGACGGCTGATTGGAATGTGCCAATAGGCGTCTGACAAGTCTATAGAGACTGAGTATGCCCTCTTGGGCAGTAAGGTCCTTATGTGTTGCAGTGTTAGCATTTTGAATTTGCAATTCACTATGAACTTGTTGAGTGGCGACAAGTCCAGAATGACTCTGAGCTTTTCCGAGTCTTTCTTGGGAACACAAAACAGCCTCCCTTGGAATTTGATGGACTTCACCTTTCGGATCACATTTTTCTCCAACAGTTCTTGAACGTACTCCTCCAGAACGGGGGTGGAGTGTTGGAAAAACCGAAGGCACGGGGGTGGAGTGCTGTACCAGCTCCAGCCCAGTCCATTCTTGAGTAGGCTGTGGGCCAGGGATCGAAGGTCCATCGATCCCAAAATTTCAGCAGTCTCCCTCCTACCGGTATCATTTCACTTGGACTGCCGTCCTGAGGTCTTGCCTCCCTGACCACAACCACCCCTGAATCCCTTTCCCCTTGAGGGACGCCTAGACGAGCCTCTGGCTGCTCCTCTAGGCTTTGCTCGAAAGGAAGAAGACTGTCCTTCGAACGTTGGGGTGAATGCCGTGGACTGAGTCGACACAGCCTGGGGTACCCACTGAAAAGTGGTCGGGGTTTGTGCCACCATCTGGGGCACTGGAGGCAATGGCAATTGCAGTTGCTGTTGCTGTCTAGAGGGCTTGGCTGGCCGAGACGGTAGCCTAGTCCTCATAGTCTTCCTCTTTGGTTGAGGACCCTCATCCGGGGAAGACTTTCTTTTGATAGCCAGGCCCCACTTCTGGAGAAGGTTTCTATTCTCCACGGCGGCCTTATCAACAACTTCTTTGACCCCATCGGTAGGGAAAAGGTCTTTTCCCCAAATGTTGGAGGAGATTAATTTCCTTGGCTCGTGCCTCACCGTAGCCCCGGTGAACACGAACTCCCTACAAGCTCTCCTCGCCTTGACGAAGCCATAAAGGTCCTTCGTCACCGTGGCCAGGTGAGTCTTAGCCACCACCATGAACATCTCATGGACCTTGGGGTCACTTGCCATCGTCTCAAGAGTAGTCTGAAGAGACATTGAGGCAGCTAGTCTTTCTTTTGTCTCGAACTCTCTTCGCAAAAGAAAGTCAGACAGCTTGGGGAGGTCCTCGCCGAATTGCCGTCTGGCAATATCAGCCTCCAACTTTCCCACTGAGAACGTCAGATGGACGTCCTTCCAGTCTTTGTGGTCCATAGGCAGGGCCAGCGACAAGGGTTTACAATCCTCCAGGGAGGGGCAAGGCTTGCCGGCCTCGACTGCTTTTAGGACAGCCGCAAACCCTTTCTGTAAAAAGGGGAAGGCTCTAGCAGGAGAGGACACAAAGGAAGGGAGCTTCTTGCTCAACGCAGCTACCTTCGAGTTAGAGAAGCCCCTCTCCTTCATCGAGGATGAAAGTAGAGCTTGAGCCTTAGCATGGTCCATCACTATGACCTCCTTCGGCTCTGTCTCCTCCTTTGAAGCTGGTTCCTTCCTCAGCCGGACATAACAGTCCGGATATGATGCCTTGCTGGGCCAGAATTCCACCTCCTCTAGGGGAACTGAGCCCAGCTTATCCGGGATGACGATCTTTCCAGTTGTCATCGGCATGTGCTCAGCATACCTCCATGGGTTAGCATCTGAGCACAAGGGAAGGTCTTTCACATTGAGCCTTTTCTGGGGCCCATGTGATTCTGCAAGGCACTGCATCCGCAGTTCCATTGCAGCCGCCTTCTCCTGATTCTCCTTCTGCATTTGTTGGATCATTCCAACAATAGAAGAGAGGGCCTGTCCCAGCTCTACTGGGAGACAGGCCGATGTTGAGGGAATAGGCTCCGGAATCTGAACCGGAGTAGCCGACACCTCGTTGACCTCTTCCTCTACAATGTCTGGGGCTTGAACTTCATCCTGGGCTTCTGCCAGGAGGTCTTCCTCCAGACGCTCGTCCACGTCAGACATCCTGTCATCTAACTGGATGTCTTGCATCGCGACCGCGACTTCAGCATCCACCTGGATCTGAACTTGGGGGATCTCCTCTTGAGGCTGGGGAATCACTGCATCAGCTGATGCCTTAGGGAAAAGATACGCCCTCATCTTCTAACTTGGAAGATAAGGTCCAGAGGTGTTCTTTTGGAAGCCCCTTACCCAGGTACGAAGCTTCTCCCTTGCTATATCCCTTGATTCCGCCGTCCTAGGGGAATCAAAGGCCTCAGTAATCAGGTTAGTGCACACAGTACATACCTTAGGGTCCCAATACCGGAGATCATCCTTGGAGACAGCGCATGCTGCGTGTCTCCTACAAAACTCATGTCCGCAGAGGTTCTTGCTGCGGACGTTGCAGAAAACACTTCCGCACTTCGGAGGGTCCTCCTGTAAAGAGAAAAAATTTCCATGAGTATCAAGTGAACTATGTATCACTGGATATGCATAGTATAGCATAACAATTCAGAAAGGAAAGACACACACTTGTGTTTCCCTCACAACCCATTGTTGCAACCTTCCAGATAATAAAATCGAATGGTTAATCTCTTCTAGAGTAACCAATGCAAAGTTTCCAGAGGAAACAGGTGGAGCTCACACCTAAGCAATGATTTTAAAATCCTGGATAATAGATAGGAAAGAACTCACTTTCCTATCTGTAGTGCAACAGCAAAGGGCTGTGCAAGAAAACACAAAAGTATTAGAACACACAGTGCTGTACCAAAACCCATACTAAAGTTTTCTTCTTACAGTATCTGTTATACTGAAGAATACTGGTACAGTATAGGAGGTTATGTGCCGGCCGGCACACACTATAACTAGCTTTAAAGTATACTACTTAACAGCTATAAGGCGGCAGAACGCTGGTTCAAATGCATGTGCCGGCCGGCAACTGCCAATGTCGGTCGGCAATGACTGCTGACCGACCACTACACAAGGTAGCACCCGGCTGCCGGCCACACTCTTGGCGACCGGCAGACAAGTGCTGACATTAGCCGGCCGGCAAAGGTACAGGACCGATGCCAGCCGGCAGCAAAAGAACCAGAGGACTACAACTGCCCGGCTGCCGGCCTATGAGGCCGGCAGCCGGGTCGGGTACAGCACTAGAAGAAAAACAGAATGGATGCCGGGATAAGAGTGTACACTACCTCCAAGCCCGGCAATCCGAAAAGTGCATATAAGGAAGGGGAGAATCTAATTCAGGCTTCCTGACCAATGCCGTCTGACTCTGCAGGCAGGCATGGATGAGGGACCAAGGGAGGTCCGGGCAGCACTCAAAACAGAAGACCCTTGCCGGCCAGCA
>NC_090732.1:147631175-147643675 GCF_036898095.1 Palaemon carinicauda
TGGTGCTTGAGTAAAAGGAGAGACTTGGATAGAATAGTAGATATGATATATTAAAGAACAAAGACAAAAGTAATAACAACTGTTAGAAACAAAATACTTTGAAGTTAGTGTTGGATTATACCAGGGGTCAGCATTAAGCCCCTTTTCATTTGTGCTGTTGGGTGTGCTAAGTGAAGAGATCAGAAATGAAGAGTTGTGTGAGCTGCTATATGCATATGATTTGGCGATTACTGATGAAAATGAAGAAAAATTACAAAGAAGGTCGTAGAGTGACAAGAGACTTTGGGAATGGGTGGTTAAAGGGTAATTTGGATAAGACTAAGGCTATGGTGAGCAGAAAGGAAGGTAGAGACAGGATAACCATACGTGAAAGTAGAGGCACAGTTATAGATCAGGTTGAACAATTTATATACTTGGGATTTACTATTAGTCAGGAGGGGGGATGCGAGGCTAAAGTTGAGAATAAGATAAAATAAGCATGGGGGAATTGAGGGGAGGTAGCAGATGTGGTATGTGATAAGAAAATTGGATTAAAGTTAAAAGTCAAGATCTATAGAACAGTAATAACACCAGTGTTATGTATGGATCGGAAATTAGCGCATTAAGACTAAAAGAGGAAGCAAAGCCTGAGAGAACAGAGATGAGAATGCTGAGGTGGATTATGGGAATATCACTGCTTGAGACAGGAAAATGATAAAATAAGAAGGATGGCGGGCGTAGTAAAGATTTGTACCAACCGTGTGTCACACAATTGTACATAATCCCTTTTGTATATATTATGCTTGTATCTTCGCTCTTCCCTCGCAATAAAACGAACATGAAAATCCATGTCTGCTTTTCTCCTCTGTAACATTGTCAATATTTGAACATGAAAATTCTTGTTGCTTTGAGATTTTGTATATAAAGGAGAATGTTCTTTAATAAACAACTCAGTTGATTGCATCCTGCCTTTGAGTCATAACCTCTCTCTCGGCACCGTCACATTGGTGACCCCGGAAGTCGACTCGCTCCCACTGCCTTCCACCCCCACCTCCTTTGCCCCTCCATCGTTGGTACTATGACGGACTCTACTACAGCAGTTGGCGCTGCGGCCGCCTCATTGAAACTTTCACCGTTCGCCAGCGGAGAGGCGTTTTCTTGGTTTCAGCGCGCAGAAGTCCAGTTTCGCATCAACGGCGTGACTCGCTCAACCACCAAAGCAGATTATGTTTTCGCGGCGATACCCGAGGACACCTTCCCGGAAATATCCGACTGGCTTTGTGAACAAGGAGACACGCCAATAGCGTATGACGCCCTCAAAACATACCTTCTGCAGCAGTACTCTCCGGCGCCAGCCGCCCGTATAGCAAAGCTTTTTCAGCTCTCACAACAACCGTTGGGGGACCAAAGGGCTTCGCTTGCCCTCAGGGAAATGACCAGTATCGCTCGCCTTCAACCTGCCGCAGACGGCTCTCCTCGTGAGGTGAACCTACTTCGTGCCCTTTGGATACACCGTTTACCCGGACCTATACGCGCTGCCAATAGTTTACCCATAAAGGACTTGATGACCAAAGCTGACGCCCTTATGGACAGCCACTTCAGGACCTCCATCAACGCCTCCACCCCTGACGAAGAGGATGCCTATTCAACGTCAACTGAAGCTGACATGAATGCCGTAGGACATACACGCCCACACCGTGACGTGCCGAAGCAGAGACAAAGCCGCCCACCACCCACCAATCGCTCGCGCCCCAACAAACGACTTCTACAGCCACTTACTACCTCCCATCCGCTGCAGTTTTGCTACTACCACTTCAGATTCGGGGCAACTGCGAAGAAATGTGCCAAGAATTGTCAGTGGCCAAAAAACGTTAAGTAGGCCATCGCTAGTGGCGGTGGCCTCCCGTGTTTCTAATATTTTCTTTTTACAGGATGCAAGAACGGGCGTGCGATTTTTTGTAGACACGGGTGCTTGTCGTTCTCTTTTGCCAAGGAAACTCTTCAAGGGACGACAAAGTCTGTCTACATCTGCCGACGTCCGCTTGGTAGCTGCCAACGGATCTGTGATACCCACCTACGGTTACGAGAACCTCACATTATCGTTCGGAAACGGTAAATCCAATTGGAAGTTTCTCGTTGCTGACGTCACCATGCCAATCCCCGGTGCGGATTTCCTCTCTATTTCCACCTTCTGGTCGATGTCGCCCACAGACGATTGGTCAACGCAGACTCGTACTTGTCGACTCCTCTTCAACCCGCCCCCTCTAACCTCGCTCTCCACATTAGCGCACCCACGGATGCCTACGCCCACCTCCTCATGTCGTACCCAGAAGTTTTCCGACCAGAACTTCGCCAAACGCCCACGGTTCCTGCCAAGCACGATATTTATCACCATAGCAAGACGACGGGACCCCCAGTCTTCGCAAAATTCAGACGTCTGGCACCGGAACGATTGGCAGCCGCCAAACAGACGTTCGCCGAAATGGAGGAAATGGGCCTTTGCCAAAAGGACTCCAGCCCATGGTCGTCACCCTTACACATCGTTCTGAAGAAGGACAGCTCCCTCCGTCCATGCGGGGATTACAGGCGCCTGAACATGCAATCAGAACCAGATCACTACCCCCTCCCAAACATTGCCGACGTGACCTCCTACCTGCACAAAGCAAAGGTTTTCTCTACGCTCGACCTCCTGAAGGGGTATTATCAGGTGCCTATGAACCCAGAAGACATCCCAAGACTGCCATCACTACCCCGTTAGGTACATACACCTTCAATTACTCGTGTTTTGGCCTTCGTAATGCTGGGGCCACGTTTCAATGTCTCATGGATGGCATCTTAGGGGACCTCCCTTTCTGTGTATGTTATGTGGACGACATACTTGTGTTCTCCTCCTCAAAAGAGGAACACCTCCGTCACCTGCGCACCGTGCACCTGCGCACCGTGCTCGACTGCCTGCAACAAAACGGCCTTGTAGTCCGGTACGACAAGTGTACCTTTGGCGCCAAGGAAGTGTCGTTCTTAGGGCACCGCATCACTCCTGAAGGTGTCCACCCCCTCCCTGAGAAGGTAGCAGCCATTCAGAATTTCCCCGTGCCCTCGACCGTCAAAGCTCTGCAGGAATTCTTGGGCATGATCAACTATTATCACCGTTTTCTGCCAGCCATTGCCGCCACTCTTGCTCCCCTCTACGCCTCCCTCAAGGGCAAGCCAAAGGACCTGAAGTGGGGTTCCCTTCAAGATGCAGCCTTCTGCAATGCAAAGAAGGCTCTATCAACTGCTGCGGCTCTCACTTTTCCTATCCCACATGCCCTTCTCCTTCTCTCCACCGATGCCAGCGACGTCGCTATTGGTGCAGTACTCGAGCAGGTGGTCAACGGCTCGCCCCGCCCATTGGCCTTCTTCAGCAGAAAACTGTCCTAGGCAGAATCGGGTTATTCTACCTTCGATCAAGAATTGCTGGCGGTGCAATTGGCTGTCCGTCACTTTCGCCATTTCTTAGAAGGTACGCCCTTCGTCATTCGCACAGACCACATGCCTCTGGTGCACGCCTTTACTCGACAGTTTGACGCCTGGTCCGCCCGGCAATGCCGACATCTCTCCGCCGTGGCTGAATACAATTGCACCCTTCAATACATCCCTGGGAAAATGAATCCCGTTGCCGATGCCCTGTCGAGAAACACGTTGGCTGCCGTTCAACTGGGACTGGATTACAACGCCCCGGCTGAAGCCCAACGACAGGATCCAGAGTATCAAGCATGTAGGACATCCTGCACGTCCCTCTGTTGGGAAGACTTTCCCCTCGAAGACTCCAACACCACCCTCCTCTGTGACGTCAGTACTGGCAGACCGCGACCTTGAATTCCTGCTCCCATGCGCCGACAGGTGTTTGATTTCATTCACGGCCTTTCACATCCCTCGTGCCGTTCTACTGCACAGCTGCTGAAGACAAAGTTCATTTGGCATGGCATTTCTAAGGATGCCTGTACTTCTTGCCAAACTTCCAAAGTACATCGACACACGGATTCAGGAGTGGGCACCTTTCCTCAACCTCAGCGTCGTTTCGCACACATTCACGTCGACGTTGTAGGCCCCCTACCCACATCACAAGGACATCGTTACCTGTTTACCATCATCGACCGCTCCACCCGTTGGCCTGAAGCCATTCCCATGGAAACTGCAACGTCCGCCTCATGTACATCTGCCTTACTCTCTGGATGGATTGCAAGATTTGGTATCCCTGAACATATTACTTCTGACAGGGGAACCACTTTCACCTCTCAATTGTGGACATCATTAGCGAATCTCCTGGGCATCACCCTACATCAGACAACGGCCTACAACCCCGCTGCCAATGGAATGGTTGAACGTTTTCATCGCACCCTCAAAGCAGCTTTGATGTCCCGCTGCAAGGATTGCAACTGGTTTGCTCAGCTTCCCTGGGTCCTCCTGGGACTAAGGACCACTCCTAAAGACGCCCTTGACGTCTCGGCAGCCGAAATGGTGTATGGCGATCCGTTGGTCGTCCCTGCCGAATTTTTTCCTTCTACAACCTCTTCCGACGATCTCCAGCGCATACGTCACATCGTGGGAAAATTTACTCCATGCCGCCAGACTTACAAGCCCCCAGCAAAGCATCACATACCAACAGACTTGCACTCTGCAACGCACGTCTTCCTACGCAACGATACTACCAAGCCACCACTAACGCCCCCTTACACGGGCCCTTTCCTTGTGATCCGACGCAGTCCAAAAGTATTCCTACTAAACATTCGTGGCAAAGAAGACTGGGTCTCCATTGATCGTCTAAAACCTGCTTATCTCCTGCCAGATGACCCGCCTACAGTTTGCCTCTCTAGATCAGGGTGCCCTATTTAACTTGTACAGTATGTCATTTTTAGGGGGGGGGGAGCCATGTACCAACCGTGTGTCACACAATTGTACATAATTCCTTTTGTATATATTATGCTTGTATCTTCGCTCTTCCCTCACACTAAAACTAACATGAAAATTTATGTCTGTTTTTCTCCTCTGTAACATTGTCAATATTTGAACATGAAAATTCTTGTTGCTTTGAGATTTTGTATATAAAGAAGTGTGTTCTTTAATAAACAACTCAGTTGATTGCATCCTGCCTTTGAGTCATAACCTCTCTCTCGGCACCGTCACAGATTACAGAGATGATAAGAGTGTTACGACGGAGATGGTATGGGCGCATATTGATGATAGATGGTAGGGAAGGAGTGAGGAGGGCTTAGTAGGAACCTGCTAGTGGAAGAAGATAAAGAGGAAGGCAGATAATTAGAAGACAAGATAAGGTGAAGAATGTTATGGAGAAGAGGTTTAGTAGAAAGGGATGTCGTTGATAGAAAGCATTGGACAAAGCACATCATGCAACCGTCCGCTTAATGTAAGGATACTGGTAGGAAAGAAGAAGACGACTGTGATCACCAATGATTTTCCTGTTAGGCTTTAACAAGGGATCTAGTGTAACACTATATGCCACAAAAATACTCTTATTCCAGTCTAGGGCCAGTGTATTAATGCCTCAGCACGGAGATGTGTACAGAAAGATCTATAGAATCCTTGGATTCAAGCCTTTCTAGAAACATGACATAGTATCTCCAATACTATACATATACACGTTTACTTACAATAGGGTTTCGTTCAGAAAATCCCATTGTAAGTTCATATTAACCCAAGCCCAGCTTAACTATCTTGAGTCACGCCTGTCCAACTTGAAAGTCTCACTGAACGGTTATCGTTAAAATTGTGTAATACATTATTTAGTATCTTAACAGAAAACATTTTGATATTGATAATTTACAATAACTACCAAAACAATGATGGAACAACAAAAGCAATTATTTAGTCAAAGTATCGGTACTTAGCAATAAACTTTTCTGTAGTTATCTTATATGGCTAATAGTTGGTTATGGGGAGCTGAAATATAACAGTAAGTTTAGGTTTGACATAATACAGGAATAGGGATATCAGTTGTAAAATTCCTCATCTTCTTCTTCCCCTGGTCACACAGTTAAAATTTAATCACCCTTCATCTTTTTCCCTTCTGTAAACATGAGGTACAGAAGGCATGCCACTAGCAACCTGACAAGTACAGTAGTAATGCCTTCGTCTTACATTTGCATGACAAAAGATCAATCCTAGCGAGGGACCGGAGTTTAAGCTTTTTCTAGGGATACTACTGCTGTAGCTGAGCACCCCGACTGACATTTTGGCGTGCACCCCTTAGGCGATACTGGAACGGAACTGAAACCAGACACATTAGCCTTCAACCAGCTTAAATGTATTGAAGGATTATTTTTTTTTTCAAATCCAGAGTCGACTGGATTATGATTTTCTTTTTTTCATTGTGAATAAATCTATAACAAGCAATTGCTTCATGAATTTTCTTTCAACTTTTCAAACCTTTCGTTACTGATATCACGTCTCCCAAATTTTACAAATACCTCAGCCAATCTTCTTTTCTTGTATTTTTTTTGGATTATCCTGAAATTCTTGTTCCGTTTTCACTTATTTCGGTTCTATTAAAGAACAGTTGGTTTGTTCGGTTGAGGGACTGCTAATCTTAAAATGGTGCCTAAGGCTACCATTGTTCAAAATGTTATATCTGACATTAAACCATTTGATATCATTTTCTTTTTCTTTCATTGTTGTTCAGTTAATGAAATACTTAAATGACCAATCAACCACAAGACCGATCCAAATAATTAATTAGATTAGGCATCTGAAGCAATACCAACCCACATGGATGACGTGTTACAAAAGAAAAATAAAACTATAATAATAACAATGCAATGCAGCCCAAAGGAAAGATCATCAATTTGTCAAATTTGGAAGAAATACCAATTAGAGATTACACACACAATCAAACATGGGTGACAATGGACATGTCTAGGGCGTCCTAAAAGATTACTCTGGATTTAATTAAAACACGATAGCGCCAACTTTTGACAAGGATCAGCCACATTCGGTATAGCAAAAAAAAAAAAGAAAAAAAAAGGATCCCTATTTTTCAAACGAGTCCATTATGATCGCTTTCCCTCAAAATTTCAATTTTTCTAACATCATAATCTTTTGAGTTGTTAATTTTTCTGTCTTAACGCACTAAAACTTAAATTACAATGCTGATTTCCTACTAGAATATTCACTCCTTTGTGTTAGGTAGCTTCGACTTTCTTTTCAAATCTATTCCACAAATAATAATCAAATGTAGCCTCATTAATCAAAATTGGAACACTACACAATATTTTATATCATAAGATCCCAGTACCTAATTCATGTCCTAATCTTAAATCATAGATCGCGAGATTGTAAAAAGAGAAGTATCTATTATCGTCTGCTAGGTAACAACATAACACGCTGCTGAAGCACCAAAGACAATAAAAGGAAAACCGAAATACTGTTTGAATTCATCAAGCATTCACCTACTTTTATATGATGCAATGTCAATAAATGACACTAATCTATCATCTATTTCTTAACTGCTGCTTATTTACTTCAGCAAGTTATAGTTTTTAATTTATATATACATTTGATGTACAGCACAAACTTAGCTTGCCTTTAGCAGATGCATGGCAAGTCTTGATGAAATTGATAAATATCAACAACTTCACCCACATTTACGGCGATGCATGTATTCATATCCTCTTGGAGTTGTTCTTGTTGGCTAACTTTCCTGACAGTAGTTTTTGTTTTAAACGAAGTTTCAGTCTTATAATAAATCTTAATTTCTCTT
This sequence comes from Palaemon carinicauda, assembly GCF_036898095.1. NCBI lineage: Eukaryota > Metazoa > Arthropoda > Malacostraca > Decapoda > Palaemonidae > Palaemon > Palaemon carinicauda. The sequence continues at coordinate 147,638,911 of NC_090732.1, forward strand.
TTCCCTTACCATTAGAACCTAGCCACCATTTGAAGCTCCAGACGTATTTTCTTACCGGAAAACCCATATATCACTAGGGAAACAATCACAGGAAAACAACCTAACCTGAGGATCCCTCTACGAAGGACGGGATCGGGATCTCTGCCCCACCTGGCTACCCTCCCTAGGACGTGTCCTAAACTTAGTTTCTTACCTTATTGCTTTGGCAAAATGAATCCTAGGTTATCCATTACAGTGTGGAGGTCTCATTTCTGGTAGAGGAAGTGATTAATGAAAAGTACACTCCTCCATGGCTCAAAACTTGTTTTTCTTTTAAAAGAAAAAAAGTGCTATTGTAGTCCAAAACAGTAAGTACAATGACGCCATTTCACGGTCTTTGAAATACAGAATTTCTAGTGGAACCGCAAAACGATATGTTTTTCCCTTTATATACACTGACTACCACAGTTCTGGTCTTTAACACAATACACGGTTACAAAACAACTTAAAAGTAGCTTCTTCCTATTCAAAACCAATGGAAATGACCGTACAATAGGAATGATCGTAACCAGGGCACATAAATATTCTACTAAAACTATAACATGAAAGCATTACATGAAAAAACAAGTGTGTGTCATTGCCATAATGAAAGTAGGTGATAACTGCTCTCCCCCAAAAAGTCACGTGATAATGATGATAGCACTGATTGGTAATTTAGACAATAATTGTAATGGCAGCACAGTTTCAATGATACGAAGAAATGGGGAACTAAAAATAGTTATTTTAAGCAAAAACTCTTTATTTGTGGCCAAAGTTACATATAATAAAGTGATTCGTCAAGAAAGGTTCCAGGAGGACCAGAATACGCGTTTTGTTGTATATGCAAGCAGTGTTTAGTGTTGATACATACCATAGGTTTAACAATATTATAATTTTGACATAGTTTAGTGTTGGATAATGTTAATAATTATTACACATAATTATCAATTAACCCTTCTATAACATATAAAGGAGGATAGTTCTCTGATTGTGAGACATTAAATGATTCACGAGAATCACAGAAGTATAAGCAATGCTGGTAAATATAAATTGTTAAAATATTCATGGAAAAATATATATTTAACAATAAAAAAAGAGTGGTCATATTTGAACCCTCGGAAATAAGGAGTTAAATCCCATATAAGATTAGTTGTTTATTAAGCATGGGTCCTTTGTAGGGGTGTTTTTCGGTTCTCATTTGTTGCATTTGCAGAGTCAAACTTTACTAACTGAGAAGATTGCAGTGTGACTTAAGGAAGAAGTTTTTTTTTCTTTAGATAATAAAAGTAGCCCTTACTTAGGATATCCACTTTCCTACAAGATTCTAGGGAGGGAGGAGGGACTTGGGAGAACAAACAGTACCTCTTTTTTTTTTTTCAATAATAAAAGTACCCATTATTTAGGATATCAACTTTCCTACAGGATTCTAGGGAGGGAGGAGGGACTTGGGGGAACAAACAGTACATCTTTTTTCCATAATAAAAGTAGCCATTATTTAAGATCTCCACTTTCTTGCAGGATTCTGGGGAGGAATGAGCGATGTGGGAAACAAACAGTACCTGTATTTTTGTCAAAACTACCTTTTTTGGTTGCGAGCTTTGGTATACTTAAGGACTAGTACCAGCGCACAAGAAGGTACGTTAATAAAACACTTGTGTCAAGTTACTTACAATTCATCAAATGACGGTACAGCAAATAGTATCTTAGTATGTATAGATAGAACTAATAAGTCAATATAATTATATCATGAGGGAGAATACATTCAAGAAGGCTATTTATATTTCGGCATTTCCGCAGAGGATCCCCTATATCTGTCAGCTTTTCCTATCTACAAACAAAATTTAAGTCGAACTGAATATCCAAACAACTGCATATTCGTAAGAAAAGGGGTTATTTTTCTCACAGTACGTTTCTTGTTATAGAGACCCAGATCAGCTTTCTTCTTGAAGTAGGTCATAGGACAACAGATAGTACCCGCGGAAAGGGCCGGACTGTTCTCAGTGCTCTTAAATATACATCCTTTTCATAAAGTAGATTACTACAAATAGATATGCAATGTAGAAGGTAGACACAGGCTATCACAAAAAGGCTGTAAAGCAAATGAAGGCTCTCATTTTTTATGAGAAAGAGAAGACTAGGTATCAGTGCCTCAGGATGGCTGGGAGTAATGATGGTTTTTTGGCTCTAAGAGATCTAATAGGTTGAAGCTATTATTTTGCAATCTATCTAGGCTATCAGTTACTTTATCAAGGGTTCTGGGGAGGAGAGTAGTTGGAAAAGAATGTCGTTGCAGAGCAAAAGAATAAGTTATCTTGTGGAACATACCCAAGTCAAATTCATGTCAAAAGCTTCATCGAGAATCTGTGCGAGAGGATTGTATGAGAATAAAGTTAATAAAATAATCTTTTTCTCCTCAAAAAAGTGGACCAGAGCAAGAGAAAAGAAAACCAAGTTTCCTCTTGTTGGAATCTATCCAAAAAGAAAGATATTGTCTAGGAGGGAAAGACCTCTTACACCTCACCAAGTAGGTAATGTTTTTAAGTGAAAAGTATCTCCTATACATGCAGGAAAGAACTCCATGTGTGAAGGTTCTGGTTCAGAGAGAATGATATGAAGGTGGCATAATTGTGCTATATGGACGAGGGAGTAACTTCAGCGTCAGATGCAAAATGAATGGAAACTATGGATTATTCAGCCGTAGTGGAGGTATGAATTCATCTGTCTCTATGGAGTTTGCAATGATCTTAAAATCCTTTGAAATAAAACTTCAAGGAAATACATAGAAACTTGAAGATGTAAAGAGACATATAAATAGATAATATGATCAATAATTACATTTTACATTATATTTGTAATTGAGGAATTGATACGGTGATCTATATTTACAGTTTCTGGATGAGCAAGAGGGGTAAAAGTTATATGTAGGAAGTAAATTATTCTGTTTATTTAAGGATAAGGGAAAGGAGAAAGATTAAGCATTATAAAGGCATGTCATGATTAAGTGTAACTGATAATGTGTTGGTTATTGCTTTAATTATAGAACGTAATACAGTAATGCTACTGAGTGAAAGCTACAAGCTAAGCTATTATACTATATTTTATGTTGAGGTATGTGAACCTAGAGAAATCTGACAACAAAATTGACAGATCTGAAATGTGGAGGGAGTGAATAATGGGCAAGTCAAAAATATAAGAGTTTAGTGAGAACACTAATTATATATCTCATAAAAGGACAGGATATGTAATTCCAAAGTTACAATGACAAAAAAAAAGTGTACAGATTTAGTCATGTTTACCGATGACATTAATTTTTAATGGCGAAAGAAGATGCAAATGATAGTTTATCTATATCGCCCTTGTAGAGAAAAATACATGTTAAATAGTAAAAAAAAAATATATATATGAAGGTAGAATCTACAAAGATAAATTGTCTGTAGTGGTATGAAACTTTCTTACAAGAAATTGACTGACTTCGAGCAACCAATAAATTTCTTTGTAAAAAGGTTATATTTTTTTCACTCCAATTGTTTAGAAAATAAAACAAGAATTCTAAATTGCATTTTTATTAAGTGTCATAGGTTCTCATGAATAACATTTGTATTTCTTCCGGCATCTTTCAATGGAATGCCAATTCTCAGTAATAATACTTCAATTTTCAAACGTATTCATCTCGATATGATCCTTTTGATATTTTCTCCATTATATAACAGTTAGATAGCTTGGAAATTACATATAATCAAGAATTCCACCGTCGCCTAGAAACTCGGTCCGCTGTCATCAATCACTGAAATAAAGAAAAAACAATCAGAGGATTTAATAATCTAAGCATTTAGGTGGTATTACAGGATATTTGCCGTGTCTAGGTCCCTGAAGGGTATAATGCCAAAAAACTTGCAAAATCCATAATTATCCGTATTAGAAATCTACATTTCTATACAGTATATCATTGTTCGCAACTAAGGCTGGACAGCTTTTCAACTTGGGGTGGCCAGTGGAACGGGCTACTGCCTCTTAAGGGGCTTTCTTCACTAAAGATAGGATTGATCTTTGAGGAAGGCCAAATCATCCAAGTGGTTTGCAGACTACATACACACACACACACACACACACACACACACACACACACATATATATATATATATATATATATATATATATATATATATATATATATATATATATATATATATATATATATATATATATATATATATATATATATATATATATATATATATATATATATATATATATATATATATATATATATATATATATATATATATATATATATATGCATGTGTTCCTGGGTGTGAATCCGAACGAAAAAAATTGGATGATTGGACATTATTACAAATTATCTGGTTTAACAAAGTTAGAATAAGAATATGGTTCCATATTTTACAGCACACGAAAAATATTCAGGAAAAATTCATTCCAAAACATGATTTTTTAGACCCAAAAATTCCTCAAGCAACTATCCAACGAATCGATCTATTTTAATAAACATGGTTTGCAGTGAAACCTTATTAGACATGAATAATTATTTCTTTTTAGGACACCAATTACTCATTCAAAAATATTTCTACGGGGTAGATAATGTCCTATAATTCAGTTACCACTGTTGTCTTGCCTACTCGGTAATCTATTAATAGTGTCCAAACCAGGATACTCTCTTACCTCTTCACATCTTTAGTAATCAGGAGAAACTTCAACACCAATGAATAGAACTAACATTGGCATCATA
>NC_090732.1:147650557-147655557 GCF_036898095.1 Palaemon carinicauda
CTGGAACTACCTTAAGATAAGGGATTAAAGTAGTGACATGTCTTTTTAATCAACTCACGAGTCTTCCCTTTAAGTATAATAGCCCCAGTAGTTTCCCCCAAATCATTCTCCTCTATATCCTTCACAATTCCCAATGGAAAATTAATGGTTTTAGTGTTTGGTTCTTTGATGAGGACTATATCACCAATGCCCAACTTCTGGTGACAAACTGGTCTATATCTGTCCTTGCGGTCCACAGCCTGAGCTACCAGGGTACTTAAAAACTCATTCTGGTAAGCTTCTAGAAGATTATGCCTAACCTTACGAAGTTTTTCATACTCATCCTTTATTATTTCTGTAGGGCTGCTACTCATCTTCCACTCAGGATCATCAGGTACCTCTTGTAAATCTGGAATTAAATTCAACGACACCAGCTCATACCCCTTGACTAACATTTCTGGAGTTATGGGCTCTGGGCAAGAATCTGCCTCAGTCTCCCTTAAAGATTCCTTAAAGGCTATTGGCCTCTTATTAGCTAAATGAACAACATTACACACTAAATATTCAAAATCAGGCAAAGAAAGTACCCAAGTTTTAATAGCTGAAAAAATAAGTTTCTTCACTAATTTTACGCAAGACTCTACAAGTGATCCTAGCTCACTATGGCCTTTAAAGAATTGCTGAAACTTTACATGCTTAATGCCATTAGACTCCAAATACAATTTAGTGTCAGGATCATTGATGAAGCTAGTGATTATGTTACCTCCTGCCACCAACTGCGAGCCTGGATCACTAACACAAAGCTGCGGGAATCCATATTCAAAAACATGTAATGAAAAGGCTCTCAAATACTCATTCACACTTAAATCTCGACAGATCTTCAAATTAATAGCCCTTGACCAAGTGCAGGTGAAACACAAAATCCATACCTTCATCTTTTCAGCTCCCTGTTTAACATTAAATGGTCCAATGAAATCAACAAAAATATTAGAAAATGGAACAGCAGGGGGACTAGAACGAAATTCTCGATAAGTGTTCTGGTTCAATCTCACACTTCTTGTGTTAAACCTGTGGCATGAAACACATTGTTTAATGGCATTCTTAATGACAGAAAAATGTTTAGGAATGAAAAAGCACTTACGAAGCTCAGATAGGACAGAATAGCAACCACCATGCAATAATTTGGCATGTGTATCCATTATAATTAGTTTAGTCAAATAACTCTTGGGATAAAGCAATATAGGAAACTGTTTGTTATGTCCATACCATTTCTTGAACTTTGATTTTACTCTTAAAATGCCATCTGAATCTATGAACACATTAAGTTGGCTTACAAGTGGAGGTATATCCTTCAAAGGTTTACTTGAGAGTCTGAAGTAAGAAAATATTTCCATAAAGTGTTTCTGTTGATCTTCTAGAATTAATTTCCTTAAAGCTAAAGCAGAATAGTTTACATTATTCAAATTCTCTACTTCAACTCCTGCTTTCCTCTTCCAGTGGTCAACACAAAGCATTACCCTCCTGTAAATCAATTTAAGCTTTTCTAAAGTAGAATATTTCTCATGTTCAAGAAGAGGTTCACCTGGAAACGCACTCTGCTCAGCAACAGAAATACTAAGGGTATTAGTGTTTGAGCTAGGAACTGTGAAATAAAGAAACTCATTGCCAGGCACCACCTCAGGACCTGAAATAAAGAATGATTTAGAAAAAAGTCTAGGAGAAAGGCATCGGGTGACACAGTCTGCTGGATTGTCTTTTCCAGCTATAAAGATAAAACTGACAGGTTTAATTTCACATAATTTCCTGATATTGCTTATCCTATTCTGTACAAATACTGAATGCTTCTGCATTTTGGAGTATGTACATTCTGATGCTTGCAGCCACTGCAAAGCACAACTGGAATCACAGTACAAATCTAAGCCATCAATGTCAATGGACTTCACACACGAAGGATCAGCCAGATCTCTATAAATCTCCATCAGGGTTTCTACCCCTAATGATATAGCATTCAACTCCAGTGCTGGAACGGACTTACCTTTCAACAACTTATTGATCAAGCGGTTCTTTGCCTGCAAAAAGCTAATCTCACCAGAGTCAATATCTTCAATGTATACCACAGTACCATAAAAATCACGACTTGCATCTGTGAATGCTTTCAGTCTAAATTTTCCATTTCTTTGCCCAATGAACCTCTGGACTTTCACTGGCTGGGAACCATTCACCTGCCTGCAAATGTTCCTCCATTCCCTTTGGAGACTGGGGGATAGTACTTGATCCCAAGCCAGCTCCTTTGAGCACTGAAGTCTATGCATATAAAGTCTACTTCTATTAAAGACAGGAATATTAAAACCAAAAACATCAAAGTTACTGGCAATAGTCTGCAAAACCTTACGTTTTGTATCAGCATCTGGGTTTAGCGAGAATTCCTTAGTATAAATTACATCATCAGCTCTATTCCATACAATACCAAAAAGGCTATTCTCAACCGGAGTATTGATTTCAAACTTTGCATCAATTTCAGCCTGAAGGGTAACATCATTTGTTACTAACTGTTGTATCTCAAACTTATATGGGTTGAAAATATACGGCAACTGTGAACAAGCCCACTTCAAATACTGAGAATCAGCAGAACCAACAGCTCCATTGTCCATATAAAATAGAGAGTACAACAATAACTTAAGGTTCCTCAGCTGTGGGTCTGGTTCATATTGGTGCACTAGTATATAATACAGAGCTAGCATGAGTAAAAATGGACTACAACGAAGACCAAAACTAAGTCTAACATTCTTGTATGCTACAAGAGAGTAATCGTTCTTCTGTACATTTTTGAACCAAAAAAACAGCAACCTAGCTTGATCATTATTGTTCAAGGACAACATGTTAAAAGCTTTCTTAAGATCATACGTTAATAACAACTTATCAAACCTCAAGTGTAAGAAGGCTGAAGACAGCTTCTGGTTAAGGTTAGGTCCTGGATCTATACACTGATTATGAGAGAAACCACACTTAACTTTGACAGTTTCTTTGAGATTAGACAAAAACACAATACGGCACTTTGTGGTTTCTTTCTCAGGCCTAAAAACAGCCATGTGTGGGAGAAATGAATAATTTGGATGTTCTGCCTTAAATGAATCTAAGTCTGAAATCTTCTCAATTACTCCATCTTTTAACTGATCCCTAATTACCTGATCAACTAACTGCAAATGCCCATCCTTTTTCCGTAATTTCTTAAGATTTGCCTTTAGTATCAACCTTGAGAGATTTTCGTTAGTTGATAACCTATGTGCAATTTTGCTATTCCACAAAAGGGGAACTATAAGTCTTCCATCCTTTTCCCTTGAAAAATTACTCAACGCAAAATTCACCCACTTCTGATTAGTCTCTGACATAATACTTTCAGCACTATTGGCATCCAGATTCAAAAAGCGGCGGCATTCGTGTTCAAGCACTTCATCAGTAGCCTTGAGCAATTTAGATTCTACAATCTGACCTTTATCATCTAACACTGCTATGTTGCTGCCGACCTCAAGTTCCTTGTAATGTAGGTCACACACTTCATCATCCAAAAGAGGGTCAATTTGTATTTTACATAAGAAAGAACAGGTAGTAATTTGGGAGCAAGAGGAAAAATCAGTCCTGCTTGAACGTAGTGGATTAATTACTTCTAACCTCTCATTACAAATATTAGGCAGACCCAAAAATTTAATATTTTTGCTCAAATTTTCAAGGTTTCCCATTAGCAAAATACCATGCTGTGATTCAGTGTATACTGAAGGGGGGTTACAACCAAAGGCTACATCTTTACCCATTAAAGCGTAATGTGCATCAGATCCCAATAAAACCTGAACATTATCAATACTGTCACTGTCTTTACAAAGTTTCTTATCTGCCAATATGAATCCCTTATTCTCGAACGATTCCACTATCTTGCCTAACCCTGGAAGATTTAACTTTATATTAATGCTAGGAACCACAAGTGCAGGAACATTTGAAATACAATTGCCGAATTTCATAGGAAGTTGAATAAGTCTGCTTATATATTCTTTAGAACCATTAAACCCATTAACAGTTAATTTTACACTAGGTTCAAGAACAGGCAAACTACACTTATAAAGCAAGCTCTCTGTAACAAAGGAGCTCTGAGAACAGCTATCCTTAAGACCTCTAAAAATACCATCCACTCCAGGGACAGTAAATGAAAAGGAAGGGAGTACTGTCTTATTGACAATACTGGGAAGAACTGCAATACTACTATTTACTTCATTAATGGAAGCTTCCCTCTTAACATCAGCTTTACCCGAATGTATTGGAGTACCTTCTTTATGCTTTCCTTCAGGGGGCGAAAGCTTAACTTCAGAAGACTTTGAGCACAGACAGTGAAAATGAAGCCCCGAACATTTCACGCACTTTTGACGAAATTCAAATCTACATTGCCTACTCATATGGTTAAGATTCCCACATCGAAAACATCCTTTCAGTATTTTCAAACGCTGAAGCTTTGCTTCTGGAGTGTCATAACGTTTGCATTTAAATATAGAATGATTATTTTCACCTTCTACACAAAGTGTACAATAAAACCTCCTAACCTCAGGCAATGTCTTAATAGCTAAACTAGTAGTTTTCTGTCTAACACTAGATTGAAGAGTACGTAAAGAAACTTCACTTTTCAAGCAATTCTCATACCTCTCACAGGCAATAAAAAAATTGTCCATTATCTCCTGAACAGAAGGATAAGTCTTTGTAGTAATCTGAACCAATTCCCTTTTAAACTTGTCATTAAGTCCATTCCACATGAAATATTGAATAAAATCATCAGGAGTCATTTTAAGAGTCTTCACAGACTCAACAACTGTTCTTAAAATGGAAATAAACTTAAAAGGGTCATCAGATTCCCCCAATCTTAAACTCGTCAATGTTTTTATAGTAGAAGTTTTACGAACTACTTCCGAGGCAAAGGCTAACTTAAGCAAGTCTTTGGCGTCCTTGTAAGTCTGTTTGTCAGCTTCTAACGAATTCAACAA
>NC_090732.1:147660557-147670557 GCF_036898095.1 Palaemon carinicauda
ATTACGAAGGGAGTCTGTATTCTAGAAAAATGCAGTGATATATCGGTAGAAATAAATATGATTAAAGGATATTTGATACTGCAATATTGAAAAAAAAAAAAGTGGTTCCAAATTGTCCAAAATGATTCAAGAAAGCAATTGCCGAGTTAAAGAAAGGATCAATATAAAACTGACAAAGGCTGATAAATCTGGAGCACTGGTAATCTTGGACGAAAAGTTATCATATACAAAAAAAAAGGGGGGGGGGACCTCTAGTGATGGAAGCACATGCATGGAATTAAGAAAATATCGTATTGAGTCTGTGAATAGTAATTGCAACAAAAAAGTGAAGATTATTGAAAGGGAATGAATATCTGATAAAAAAAGGTTTGTACATCTCACCAACTTTGCCATACAGTATATGCAAGTGACTATTAAAACCCATAAGTCAATTATCCAGCTAGGCCAATAATTAGATCTGTAGTTTCATCAGCATATAAATTATCCAAGTACCTTGTGAATACCTGAACCCTTTAGTTGTTACCATCTCAGATTCAGATGTAAAAAATGACGTAGACCTGATTAACAAATTGAATAATGTACAGATTAACAGTACCTGTAGTCTTGTCAGTTTTGATGTAGTCTCACTATTCACTAGAGTACCTATTGATGACGTGTTGGAATTTCTATCTCAGACCTTAGATAATAGACGGTTGGATTTACCATTGTCCAAGAGTACCTCAATAGAATTAATTAAACTTTGTAAAAAAGATTGCAATTTGAATTTAATGGGAAAATTTATGCACACTTATGGTATGGCCATGGGAAACTTCTCATCTCCATTACTTAATAATCTATATATGGAACTTTTTTGAAGTAGAATCTTAAATAACATACCTAATAATGTAAAATGGTTTCCTTATATTGACGACATAATGTGTGTGGTCAGGAAATGAAAATTTAAATAAATTTTTTTTATAGATTAAATAGCTTGGTACGGTCAATAAATTTCATTGTGGAGCTGGAGAATAATTATATCTAACCTGTTTTGCACTGTCGTATACAGAGATGTAAGTAACGACTTAAGTTTAGTGTATATAGAAAGCCAACTAATATCTCTGCATATGTCCATTACTACTCAAATCTAGGTAACAAAGCTCAGAAATCTGTATTTACTTCTATGTTTTTAAAAGCATTACGAGTCTGTAGCCCTGAATATATTGATGATGAAATAAATGTGATTGGAACAAAGGGTAAAGACCTAAAGAACCCTGCAATTGTATTAGATGATGCCCTAAGAACAGCAAAATATATTTTATATATATATATATATATATATATATATATATATATATAACAGGAAAAACTATAATACACAAAACCTACTTGTATTGCCTTATATTAATTCTTTTAAATAAATTCCCCAACTGTTAAACAATGGCAACGTTAATGTAGCATTTAAAGTAGCAATATAATAAAAACAGCCCTAATGAATAATTCTCCTGACATTATCAATGGATGCATATATCGTATTCCACGCAATTCATGGAGAAATTTCTATATTGGTCAAACTGGTATGAACGTTCCCATTCTGATACAGGATCATACACCGATTGGCACATAGTTCAATGGTACCATGTCAGCTTTGATTGTGTACCAATTAGGTCCTCTGGACATGGTTTCATGTCACAACATTCACATTCTGTGAATGATACTGCATAGGTCTGTTGTTTCTGACCAAACTCTCTCGAGTGTGGGAGGCAGAAGAAAAAGAAGCCCGGAAGGTGTTCTTTACACTTCTGTTGCTTTTTCTTAGATGGGGATGGCAATCGCTGTGATCGCTCATAGCTCAAATTGATCTTGAGGTCCGCAAGTCCTTCATTTCAAGTGTTTGTAACCTTGATCCATCGCTGATATATAAACTGCTATGGAAATGAATCAGCTAGATCTTGTCAAGGAGTTGGAATTACCATGATCCTTGCCTCATGAATAATTTTTCTTTAATGAATAAGGTGTGGCCGGTGCTTCGTGGAATTTGTGGTAAGGTGGATTTGGTTGTATCTTTATTATATTTGTCTAGGATCATGCACACAATCAATCACCTGAATTTCATGCATGATCATGTTCCCATAGCTAATACAGACTTTAGTTGGTCACAGTTGATTTTGTATTATTCTCCCTCTCTTCACATGATTTCACATTGCAGCGGGTATATCGTAATACGCAGCACGTGTCGCAAACTCCTGGACCTCTTGGTGCCATGTACAGAGACAGTAGTAGGGTTAGAAGAGACTAGAGAATCAGATATCCCCGTTTCTGTAACACCACCTGCTCATCTACTTCAAGCTCTTCTTACACTTCTGCTTATCCTCCTCTCTCCTCTTTTTCCCTTTCCTCCTTCTAGTTATCTTCCTATTCCCATTCTCCAGATAGAAATAGATGTAAGTATATCATGAAGGCATCCCTACGTAAGAAACCCCATTACTATTCCTACTTTCTTTACTATTTGGCAAGGGATGACAATCACTACAATTGTTTATGACCTCAGTTGTTCAGGAGCTCTGCTGTTCCATCAGCTTTTTTATGTTTCCTATGACGGGTTTCTGGATGCAATTCTGTCCCGACCCACTCCATTATGCACCTAGGGCTGCTCACAGACACCTGCAAAGTCTTTTCGTTCAAGTAGAAAGGACAGATACACTTCCATTTTGGGTACTACTTTGGCAGTGCAGTATGATATATGGAGTCTGCCTTCCAGATCTTCAGGTCATACTGATTCTAGTGGATCTTTATGATTGTCAAAGGGATTGTTTGTCATTAATTATTTGATTGTTCAGTGTATGACATTATCCCTGTGTTTGGAACCATCTCTAATAGTTTTTAGTGCATTTCAAATATTATTCATCCCATCTCTGTACAGGAGATTTCTACCCTGGATTCTATCTCCCACCAGACAGATGCTATGACCCCTCAGTTTTAATGTATTAATAATACGGCCAGCGATCTGGAGGTAGAGTTCATGATCAAACTTAATATCTAGCCTTGCCTATGAATCGTGTTTTTAATGTTTTGAGTGACATAAAGAAACAAATTTTTCTCCAATCAAGAGCAAGGTTTAACTGTGTACCATGAAGGTCCTCTGGGCATGGTTTCATGTCACAACATTCACATTCTGTGACTGATAGTACATAGGTCTGTTGTTTCTGACGAAGCTCTCTTGAGTGTGGGAGGCAGAAGAGAAAGAAGCCCGGAAGGTTGCCCTACACAAGACCAGGTGTTCTTTACACTTCTGTCCCTTTTTCTTAGAAGGGGATCGCAATCTCTGTGATCAATCATAGCTCAAGATGATTTGGAGGCCGGCCAGTCCTTCATTTCAAGTGTTTGTAGCCTTGATCCATTGCTGATATTTAACTTCTGTGGAAATGCATCGGCTAGATCTTTTCGAGGAGTTGGAATTACCATGATCCTTGCCTCATTAATAATTTTTCATTAATGAATAAGCTGGGGCCGGTGCCTCGAGGGATTCGTGGTAAGGTGGATTTTGTTGTATCTTTTATTATTTTTTCTAGGATCATGCACACAATCAATCATCTGAATCTCATGCGTTATCATGTTCCCATAGCTAATACAGACTTTAGTTGATCACAGTTGATTTTGCATTATTCTTCCTCTCTTCACATGATTTCATGTTCCAGCTGGTATATCATAATACGCAGCACGTGTCACAAACTCCTGGTCCTCTTGGTGCCATCTACAGAGACTAGAGGTTAGAAGAGACTAGAAAAATAGATATCCTCCTTTCTGCAACACCTCATCTGCTTCAAGCTCTTCTTACCCTTCTTCTGCTTATCCTCCTTCCTCCTTCTAGACTTCTTCCTATTCCCATTCTCCAGATAGAACTAAATGTAAGTATATTATGAAAGCATCCTTATGTAAGAAACTCCAGTACTATTCCTACTTTCTTTACTATTTAGGAAGGGATGACAATCACCCCATTTTTTATGACCTCACTTGGTCAAGGGCTCTGATGTTCCATCAGATTTTTTATTTGTTTCTTATGGAGGGTTTCGGGATGCAGTTCTGTCCCGACCCACTCTATTATGCACACAGGGCTGCTCACAGACACCTGCAAAGGCTTTTCATGCAAGTAAAAAGGACAGATACACTTCCGTTTTAGGTACTACATTGGCACTGCAGTACGATATATGGAGTCTCTACCTCCCAGATCTTCAGGTCATACTGATCGTAGTGGACCTTAATGATAGTCTAAGAGATTGTTTGTCATTAATTATTTGATTGTTCAGTGTATGAAATTATCCTTGTATTTGGAACCATCTCTAATAGTTATTAGTTTATTTCAAATATTTTTCATCCCATCTCTGTCCATGAGAATTCTACCCCTGATTCTTACTCCCACCAGATGGATGCTATGATCCCCCAGTCTCAATGTATTAACAATACAGCCAGCGATCTGGAGGTAGAGTTCATGATCAGCCTTAATAATTAGTCTTGCCTTTGAACCGTGATTTAGTGTTTTGAGTGACATAAGAAGCTAATTTTTCTCCAATAAAAAGAAAGGTTTGATTAACAAGTGTCATTCTTATCATTAAGACGAGGGACTATATTAGCTTTAACATGTTCTTCTAGGTTGTATGCTGCTTTTTTTCAGGAATGATTCATTTTTGGCTGAATGGATACTTCTGTGTGGTTATTAAGCATTATGCCCTTAAGGATAGGGACAGTACCAATCCAAGGAAGACTAAGTCCTCTCAAAAAAGGCATCAGACTTACCTCCAGAGTTTTTACTGTTATTGCAGTTCTCCCAGCCACAGCTCAATTCTAGCAAACTGGAGGTAGGGAATGATCTGACCTCCATACAAAAGAGTTTGCTATGCACTTGTTGCTCGTTTAAAATCCTTCCCAGCCTCTTGACACATCAATGAAGGTACCACATCCCAAAAGGCACAGATAAGACCAATCTCCTGCAGATATACCCAACAGTCTCTGGGACGGAGGAACACACAAAGTATAGAGAAGCTTCCAGCTGAAATAATATTCCTTCCTCATCCCTTCAAAGCAAAGACTAGGAAATCTGTTTCCATGGCTAATCTTTAGGCTTCATCAAGCTTGACTTATCATTAGCTGTACTGAAAGCTTTGCTTCTTTCGGTATATTCTCATAGAACAACAAGTACAACTCTTCTTTACCAACTACTCCTATCCCCTAGACCTTTGATAAAGCAATTAATATCTAAGTTGGGCAATAATATCTTAATCAAATAGAGCTCCTGTAGAAGGTAATACTTTAGTGGAAAAAACCATCATCACTCCCAGCCATCCCAAGGCATTGATTCCTGGTTGTCTCTTTCTTGGAAAGAATGAAGAGAGCCTTATTTGACAGCCCCTTCTTGTTATCTTTACTTTACAATATTCTTATGATAGCCCAAGTCTACCGTATAAATTTCAAATGAATTTCCAAAAATATATATCATCAGATGGAAGTATATTTAAGAACAATATGAGCAGTCAGCTTCTTTCCGCAGGTGTTATCTGTCGCCATATGACCTACCTTATAGAGAGGGTTGATCTGGATACCTCTATAACAAACACAGGATGTGAGAAAAATGGAGTCTTTCCTTGGTTTTTTTTTTTTTTTTTTTTTTTTTTTTTCTCCTAATATACAGCTTTTGGCTATTTAGTTTCACGGATTTGTCTTGGCGTAGGATGTTTGAGAGTCATCTCATCAATCAGACATAGCCAATTCAGCAAATTTGTATTCTTCTCAACTTAAATTTAGGTTATAGAGAGGAAAAGCTGACAGATATAAGGGATCCTCTGCAGATATGTCGTATAATACACATAGAAATCTGGTTTGGATTCCCTTCCTGATATGTTAACTTCTTAGTTCTTTCTACGTATGTGATAATACTATTTTCTGTTCCGCCGTTTGATAATTTTTAAGTAACATGACACAAATGTTTCATTAGTGTACCTTATACGCTGATACTAGTCCTTAAGTACCACACACATCTTTTCAAAGTACGGTTTATTCCCCAAGTGCCTAAAATCCTGTAGGAAAGATGAACTTAAATAAGGGCTACTTGTATTGTGAAAAAATAGTCTTCACGTGGTAAATACATGACTAAGTCGTGGTACAATCTTTTTAGTGATTAAAGCTTGCCTCAGCAAATGTTACAAATAAAAAACCGGAAAACTCCCTTACAAAGGCCTTGTGCTCATTAAACAACTGTACAGTTGTGCTATGCATAACCTGTCATAATTTGTTTACAAAATAGACTAATGGAATTCAACTCCCTATCTGAGAGGGTTCCAAAACACGCCGTTGGTTTTTTACTGTTGAATATGTATTTGTCGATGTATCTTCTATTAATTTCTATATATCAGTAGGATACATACATTCTTGCTCATATTTATGCATTACTCGTTGATCATTCATTGTCTCACAATCAGATAATCCTCTTCTCTCTATATGGTATATTAGGATTAATAGATAATTTTTCTCATGTTATATTCAATACCATTTCACATAACAGACTATTTACGTCAACATTGAAATATGCTTGATCAGAGGATATGTATCAATACTAAAACACTTTTTTATGGCAAATCACTTTCTTATATGTATCTTTTGTCGCAATTGAGTATGGCCGCTTGACCATTATTATTAGTTGCCCATTTTCTCTTTATCATTAGGATTGGGCTGTGATTTTAATTGTTATCTAAATTATCCCTTTTACCCCCAAAGGACGTACTGGTACGTTTCACAAAACTCACCCACTTACCCCAAATACTGTAATAAAACAATAAATGCTATACCATTTATGAATCAGTGGTCAATTGCCTACTTTCCTTATGACAACGACTCTATCTTCTAGTATTTTATGTAACTCGTTCATGTTATAGTTTCAATAGGATGTTTATGTACTTGAGTTGTGATCATTCTTATCATACGATCACTTCCATTGGTTTTAAACTTAACAAGTTGTTTTGTAGCTATTAATTGTGTTGAGGGCCAGAACTGTTATAGTTACTGTACGGTATATGGGAAAACCCTTCGTTTTGAAGTGCTGCATTAAATTCTGTATTTCAAAGACCATGAAATGTCATTGTACTTACTGTTTCAGACTACAATGACACATTTTTTCTTTTTTAAGAAAAAATAAATTTTAAGTCATAGGCGATGGAGTCATTTATCAATTACTTCCTCTACCATAAACGAGACCCTCAGATTGTAGTCAATAACCTAAGATTTGCACCTCCAAACAGTAAGGCAAGGCACTTTACCCAAAGACAGTAAAGGGAAGACAGGAAAGCCTACCTATGATATATATATATATATATATATATATATATATATATATATATATATATAAAA
The DNA here is from genome assembly GCF_036898095.1 of Palaemon carinicauda. Lineage (NCBI taxonomy): Eukaryota > Metazoa > Arthropoda > Malacostraca > Decapoda > Palaemonidae > Palaemon > Palaemon carinicauda. The sequence continues at coordinate 147,667,932 of NC_090732.1, forward strand.
CACCTGTGCTCCTTAGCATCGCCATCTATTGCCAATGCACCCTACTAATTAGCTGGAAATACTCTACGGGGTTTTGGTATTATTCATCTAGTGATTTTCCTTATATTTATATTAAATCATACTGATCATTAGACTATCTATATTCTTTTTCATATCATATAGCTTGTTGCTTGTTCATTTACAGACGGCGTCAATTACCTTAGATGTCAGGATGCCAGAAAACTGAATCAATCAATCATTTACAGAATGCAAGTCAAAGTAAGGCTGTGTATTTCATGTATATATAATATTTCAAATATAACTTACAGAAAATGTGAAACACTCATCCGAAATAGGACCTGTGCCTAAGACTAAACTATTATGCATTTCAGGCAAAAAATAGTATGTTTTTCGTATATATCTCCTATACTAATTACTTGATCAGAATGGTACTTTGACACAGCACTTTATAGACCTCATCCTATTTTTTTATTCTTTAATGCACCAGAAAACCTCGTTAATTTAGGCATTTACTCTTGTCATAATAAAGCCCAAGTCACGTGAATCAGGTAAATAGGTGAAGCAATTCAAATGCGTACACTACCCCGTCCCTCCCCTCTCCTCTCCTTTCCTCGCTCTGTGTAGACCCTCGTCCTATCCCTCCAGTAACCCCCTCGCCTAAGTCTCTCGGGTGTCGCTTACTCTGCCTTTTCTGTAACCTGTTATATTTGTTAATAACTGATAAAATTGATTTGTTGGATCCTTGTTATAATTCTTATTAACATTTCATGATATTGTTGTATTTCATCCAACTTGATGAACCTGCCCTGATGGCTTCCTTCAATTGTGTAAAAATAATGAAACACGCTTACCAAAGGCAGGATTGATGGGCTTTACCCCCCTTGAAAGGTAGAGTAAATGTAATCAAGTGTCATATAAGTTGACCGAAAATTTTTACGGTGTATTCGCTCACTTTACATTTAACAATCATAATTTGGGTATCTGCTATGGTTTGTGCCTAAGCAGTTTGTTGTCTCGGTGTTTGTTTTACTGAGGAGGTTTTCCCATCATATTCATGACTGGCATGTTAATTTGCCCCAGTAAAATCAGAACTGTATTTGCATTACGTCTCCATTCCATATACAGAAAGTGACAAGCTAACAATGAACTAGGGATTAGTCTTAACAGGTAGGGAAAACTTTGTTTGTTGGACACACAATAACACAATGTGGCATAAGAAACACAAGCATATTAATGAATAAGTAAATATTGATATTTACCCTATAATCTACTCCTTATATATATATATATATATATATATATATATATTATATACTGTATACACACACACACACACACACACACACATATATATATATATATATATATATATATATATATATTATTCTTTTTTTTTTTTAAGGTAAGAGTTTGCACTTACGTTAGTTAGTAAAATATGAGTCTCTCAAAGTGGCCTAGCATCCATTTATCAAGTCCTGTTTCATTGTATAATCTCGGACTTTGATAAAGTACACATCTGCAAGTTATAATCATGTATACATTCAATATACAAACTTACCTTAACATTGCATCGATAAATCGAGGAAAAATGGACCAATAAATGATAGTTTATGCTTGAAGGGCAATATATTTAACATATGCTTCTTGTTTTACATATGGTGTCGCACTACTACAATTGTTTTGAAGAGTTAGCGTTACCAGATTGCTAGATCCCAAATTCCCTCGCGAAGGGTGAAAATACGACATAATCATGAGCTTGAATGAAAAAAATAAAAACCGAAGTACGTTTTTTGCCGTACTAAATTTTGCTTTGTTCATAGTGTAGCATATATTGTATCATGCCTGATAATAAAAAAACACCCATCATAGCTTTAAAACAATGCTGATGAAATTTTTCCATCGGGTAACACTCGCTTAAGCAAGTGGCAGACAACAATTTCCGCGCCACCTGTTGCGGATGCGCCATACCAAAGCAGCCAAAAGCTCGCAGAAATCCAAGCGACGTTTCATTCTTCCCTTTGCTGTCTTTGACTTTAATTAAAGGTAAGGACACGTTTTCCTAGGAAGAGTCGCCAGGTGGCCCAAGTCTCTCCCCCCCCCCTCCCTTGGTAGGTAAAGAAATGCCGAACTTTATCTAAAAAAAAAAAAAAAAATACTATTTGGGTCTACACCTCCATAAGCATTAATGTCCATCGACAGCATTTTAATTTAATGAACCGAAAAGCTAAGCTAGTTAGTTTTGCCTTAGGAAAACGGGAATGAGGAAGATTGAGCTTCTCATAAACTCTTCTTATTATCAAACGCATCAGCAGACAGCTTTCTTCCTGAAAAGAAAATTGTGGTATAAACTGGGATGAATTTCGCATATGTAGAAAGATCATTTAAAGAATACACTTGCTACACCAAAGTTTACATAATTATATACAGCCAATATGGGTCGTAATGGTATGTCCTATTTGAAAGCCTTAAGCAGACCATAATAAGGGTCAAATGAGGAACCGAGGTTGTGCGAACTTGTTAATAACACCTGAAACGTCTGATGAATATTGAATTTTTTCATCTTCCTCCAGATAACGAGTATATATAAGATGGACTTATGGAGAAATTATCATTGGTTTTCTCCTCC
>NC_090732.1:147685959-147690959 GCF_036898095.1 Palaemon carinicauda
ACAAGATTTCTATGAGTATTGTACGACATATCTGCAGAGGATCCCTTATATCTGTCAGCTTTTCCTCTCTATAACCTAAATTTAAGTTGAGAAGAATACAAATTTGCAGAATTGGCTATGTTTGATTGATGAGATGACTCTCAAACCCCCTACATCACGACAAATCTGTGAAACTAAATAGCCAAAAGCTGTATATTTGTAAAAACAAAAATAAAAAAAACCAAGGAAAGACGCCATTTTTCACATCCTGTGTCTGTTATAGAGGTATTCAGATCAACCCTCTCCATGAGATAGGTCATATGGCAACAGATAACACCTGTGGAAAGAGGCCGACTACTCTTATTGTTCTAAAATATACTTCCATCTGATGACATATATTCTTAGAAATACATTTGAAATTTATACGGTAGACTTGGGCTATCACAAGAATACTGTAAAGTAAAGATAACAAGAGGGGGCTGTCAAATAAAGCTCATTTCATTCTTTCCAAGAAAGAGGCAACCAGGAATCAGTGCCTTGGGATGACTGGGAGTGATGATGGATTTTGCCATTGAAGTATTACCTTCTACAGGAGCTCTATTAGATTAAGATATTATTGCCCAACCTATCTAAGATATTAATTGCTTTATCAAAGGTCCATGGAATAGGAGTAGTTGGTAAAGAAGAGTTGTACTTGTTGTTTTATGAGAATATACCAAAGGAAGCAAAGCTTTCAGTACAGCTAATGATAAGTCAAGCTTGATGGAGCCTAAAGATTAGCCATGGAAACAGATTTCCTAGTCTTTGCTTTGAAGGGATGGGGAAGAAATATTCTTTCAGCTGGAAGCTTCTCTATACTTTATGTGTTCATCCGTCCCAGAGACTGTTGGGTATATCTGCAGGAGATTGGTCTTATCTGTGCCTTTTGGGATGTGGTACCTTCATTGATGTGTCAGTGGCTGGGAAGGATTTTAAACGAGCATCAAGTGGATAGCAAACTCTTTTGTATGGAGGTCAGAGCATTCACTACCTCCTGTTTGCTAGAATTGAGCTGCGGCTGGGAGAACTGCAATAACAGTAAAAACTCTGGGGGTAAGTCTGCTGTCTTCTTTGAGAGGACAGAGTTCCTTGGATGGGCACTGTCCCTATCCTTAAGGGCATAATGCCTAACAACCACACAAAAGTATCCATTCAGCCAAGAATGAATCTTTCCTGAAAAAAAAGCAACATACAACCTAGAAGAACATGTTAAAGCTAATATAGTCCTTCATCCTAATGATAAGAATGACACTTGTCAATCAAACCTTGCTTTTTATTGGAGAAAAATTAGATTCCTTGTGTCACTCAAAACAATAAATCACCGTTCAAAGGCAAGACTAATTACTAAGGCTGATCATGAACTCTACCTCCAGATCGCTGGCTGTATTGTTAATACATTGAGACTGGGGGGATCATAGCATCCTTCTGGTGAGAGTAAGAATCAGGGGTAGAATTCTCTTGTACAGAGATGGGATTAATAATATTTGAAATAAACTAAGAACAATTAGAGATGGTTCTAAATACATGGATAATTTCATACAATGAACAATCAAATAATTATTGACAAATAATCTCTTAGACATTCATAAAGGTCCACTAGGATCAGTATGACCTGAAGATCTGGAAGGTAGAGACTCCATATATCGTACTGCAGTGCCAAAGTAGTACCTAAAATGGAAGTGTATCTGTCCTTTTTACTTGCATGAAAAGTCTTTGCAGGTGTCTGTGAGCAGCCCTAGGTGCATAACAGAGTGGGTCGGGACAAAATTGCATCCAGAAACCCGCCATAGGAAACAAATAAAAAATCTGATGGAACAGCACAGCCGTTGAGCAAGTGAGGTCATAAAAAAATGGGGTGATTGTCATCCCCTCCTAAATCGTAAAGAAAGTAGAAATAGTACTGGAGTTTCTTACATAAGGATGCCTTCATAATATACTTACATTTAGTTCTATCTGGAGAATGGGAATAGGAATAAGTCTAGAAGTAGGAAAGGGAAGAAGATGAGGAAGGAGGATAAGCAGAAGAATGGTAAGAAGAGCTTGGAGCAGATGAGGTGTTGCAGAAAGGAGGATATCTATTTCTCTAGTCTCTTCTAACCCTACTGCTGTCTCTGTACATGGCACCAAGAGGAACGAGAGTTTGCGACACATGCTGCGTATTATGATATACCAACTGGAACATGAAATGATGTGAAGAGAGGAAGAATAATACAAAATCAACTGTGATCAACTAAAGTCAGCTATGGAAACATGATCCTAGAAACCATAATAAAGATACAACCAAATCCACCATACCACAAATCCCACGAGGCACTGGCCCCACCTTATTCATTAATGAAAAATTATTAATGAGGCAAGGATCATGGTAATTCCAACTCCTTGAAAAGATCTAGCCGATGCATTTCCATAGCAGTTATATATCAGTAATGGATCAAGGTTACAAACACTTGAAATGAAGGACTGGCAGGCCTCCAAATCACCTTGAGCTATGATTGATCACAGAGATTGCCATCCCCTTCTAAGAAAAAGCTACAAAAGTGTAAAGAACAACTGGTCTTGTGTAGGGCAACCTTATGGGCTTCTTTCTCTTCTGCCTCCCATACTCAAGAGAGCTTTGTCAGAAACAACAGACCTATGTACTATCAGTCAAAGAATGTGAATGTTGTGACATGAAACCATGTCCAGAGGACCTTCTTGGTACACAGTTAAACCTTGCTCTTGATTGGAGAAAAATTTGTTTCCTTATGTCACTCTAAACATTAAAAACACGGTTCAAAGGCAAGGCTAGATATTAAGTTTGATCATGAACTCTACCTCCAGATCGCTGGCTATATTATCAATACATTGAAACTGAGGGGTCATAACATCCGTCTGGTGGGAGATAGAATCCAGGGTAGAATTCTCCTGTACAGAGATGGGATGAATAATATTTTAAATGAACTAAGAACTATTAGAGATGGTTCCAAACAGGGGTAATGTCATACACCGAACAATCAAATAATTAATGACAAACAATCCCTTTGACAATCATAAAGGTACACTAGGATCAGTATGACCTGAAGATCTGGAGGCAGAGACTCCATATATCATACTGCACTGCCAAAGTAGTACCCAAAATGGAAGTGTATCTGTCCTTTCTACTTGAACGAAAAGACTTTGCAGGTGTCTGTGAGCAGCTGTAGGTGCATAATGGAGTGGATCGGGACAGAATTTCATCCAGAAACCACTCATAGGAAACAAAAAAGCCGATGGAAAAGCAGAGCTCTTGAACAACTGAGGTCATGAACAATTGTAGCGATTGTCATACCTTCCCAAATAGTAAAGAGAGTAGGAATAGTAATGGGGTTTCTTATGTAGGGATGCCTTCATGATATACTTACATTTATTTCTATCTGGAGAATGGGAATAGGAAGATAACGAGAAGGAGGAAAGGGAAAAAGAGGAGTGAGGAGGATAAGCAGAAGTGTAAGAAGAGCTTGAAGCAGATGAGGAGGAGGTGTTACAGAAACGAGGACATCTGATTCTCTAGTCTCTTCTAACACTACTACTGTCTCTGTACATGGCACCAAGAGGACCAGGAGTTTGTGACCCGTGCTGCGTTTTACGATATACCAGCTGCAATATGAAATCATGTGAAGAGAGGAAGAATAATACAAAATCAATGTGACCAACTAAAGTCTGTATCAGCTATGGGAACATGATCATGCATGAAATTCAGGTGATTGATTGTGTGCATGATCCTAGACAAATATAATAAAGATACAACCAAATCCACCTTACCACAAATTCCATGGGGCACCGGCCACACCTTATTCAGTAATGAAAAATTATTAATGAGGCAAGGATCATGGTAATTCCAACTCCTTGACAAGATCTAGCCGATTCGTTTCCATAGCAGTTATATATCAGCGATGGATCAAGGTTACAAACACTTGAAATGAAGGACTTGCAGACCTCTAAGATCAATTTGAGCTATGAGCAATCACAGCGATTGCCATCCCCTTCTAAGAAAAAGCGACAGAATTGTTAAGAACACCTTCCGGGCTTCTTTTTCTTCTGCCTCCCACAGGCCTATGCAGTATCATTCACATTGTAACATGAAACCATGTCCAGAGGACCTTATTGGTACACAATCAAAGCTGACATGGTACCATTGAACTATGTGCCAATCGGTGTATGATCCTGTATCGGAATGGGAACGTTCATACCAGTTTGACCAATATAGAAATTTTTCCATGAATTGCGTGGAATACGATATACACATCCATTGATAATGTCAGGAGAATTCTTCACTAGGGCTGTTTTTTATTGTATTGCTACTTTAAATGCTACATTAACGTTGACATTGTTCAACAGTTGGGGAATTTATTTAAAAGAATTAATATAAGGCAGTACAAGTAGGTTTTGTGTATTATAGTTTTTCATGTTAATATAACAAAAAAAAATATATTTTGCTGTTCTTAGCGCATCATCTAATACAATTGCAGGGTTTTTTTAGGTTTTTACCCTTTGTTCCAATCACATTTATTTCATCATCAATATATTCAGGGCTACAGATTCGTAATGCTCTTAAAAACATATTAGTAAATACAGATTTCTGAGCTTTGTTACTTAGATTTGAGTAGTAATGAACATATGCGGAGATATTTGTTGGCTTTCTATATACACTAAACTTAAGTCGTTCCTTACATCTGCGTATACGACAGTGCAAAACAGGTTAGATACAATTATTCTCCAGCTCCACAATGAAATTTATTGACCGTGCCAAGCTATTCAATCTATAAAATTTATCTAAATTTTAATTTCCTGGCCACGCACATTATGTCATCAATATAAAGAAACCATTTTACATTATTAGGTATGTTATTTAAGATTCTACTTTTAAAAAAATCCACATATAAATTATTAAGTAATGGAGATAAGAGGTTTCCCATGGCCATACCAAAAGTGTGAGCAAAAATTTTCCCATTGAATTCAAATTT
>NC_090732.1:147709008-147711508 GCF_036898095.1 Palaemon carinicauda
CAATAGTTATTGATGGAAAGCAAGACAACAAAACAGAATGTCATCTAACATGAAATTGCTATACCATTGATTATTATTCCATCGTTATATGCGATTACTCAGGGTGTCCCAAAACGATGTATACACTCTTTGGATTGTTACAATTTGTTTTATTTATTTATGTTAACGTGGAAAACATATTCACAAGAGAGAAACTATGCATAGTGAAAAAGTAAAGATACATGGGGCAATATGAGAATGTTAAAAAAAAAGAATCTGTTTTCCATGTTAATGTCAATAAATTGAACAAGTTGTAACAATCCAAAGAGAACGTATTTTTTCTTTTTTTTTTTTCTTTTTTTTTGGGGGGGGGGACACTATACTAAAAAATGTTTCTACGTAACTTAATGACGGAGTATTTATATGCAGAGTATTAGCAAAAATTGCTTAAAAACTCCAATCTAATAGAAAAAAAATAAGATTATTACTTTAATAATTAGAAAGCATTTGTTGATTTAACTTTGATGTAAAATGTTGCTCTGTATTACATGAAAACACATGTTAATATGAAAAAAATAAACAAATAAATAAAAATAAAGTGCGTTCATCACCTGTATGGATTAATTCACTTTTTATCCCCAAAAAGTAAGTTTCTGTGTTAGGTTAATGTCACTGAATAGCAGATTTTGGTACATCTAAAACCAAATTCATAATTCAGTGTCGATGCAAAAAAAATAATTCGTAAAGGCTATTATTTAATAGTATGAAATCTTGCTACATGAAGGAGATATGGCGCTTATTTGAAAACAACACAAAATTGAAGAACGATTTAAATCACTTTACATGTGCTTTCAGGCAGGAGGCGTTTTCTTACATCAATAAAGCACGAATTTAACATTCAGAAAAGCAGTGGTGCTTACAAATGCATGACTCGTGGTGTAGATGTATTCCGTTTTGCATATAAATAACACTTTTTGGTAGGACACGCTTCAGGACGGGTTTGAATAATTTTACATCTGAAGTCTCTAGTCAAAAGGAAAGCTTTCCTGGTATGACACAGCTTTTTCTTTCAGTTTTCCTCAACGTTTTATTTTCATCGTTTTGTCCAGTGTAATTTTCACCTTATTTCTGCTCGGCTCACAATATGTTGAGGGATATTCCTTTTCTTTTGGTGTGTTCTGAATCCTGTATTTGTATTCCTTCTGTGGAATATCGCTTTTCCCATTGATGTTTTCTTCATGTTTCCTTTCTTTCGTTTTGTATTTGGGCTTTTCCCTACTTTTAATTCTATATTATTGTTTATATCTATTATAAAAAATATGTATTTTTTAATTACTTATTCTTCTCGTCTGTGTTTCTCATTATTTTTTTTTCTTTTCTTGATGAAAGCTCAATCGTTTATTTGATCTGTTTTCGTAAATTTACGTTTGTTGTGTCTTCATATAAGTAAAAAACTGAACTTTTCAATGAAACTTGAATTTTCCCAGATTATTTCTGTATTCTTTTTACAATTTGGTTATAAAAGAATAATCAAATATTGATAAATTAACTGCTATTTTCAAGCGGTTATTACTCAGGATAATGAATAATCATCATCTTATTCTTTCCACTTGATTTCATTTCCTTTCTGGATAAAACTAGCAATTTTCGCTAGAGTTTCCCTTGCTCCGATTTATTTTAGCTTTTACATTAAGGTACCCTGACACTTCCACTACTTTTTTCCACGAATTTGTCGTGGCAAGTCGTGACATTTTGTAGCACGAACTGGAAGATAAAAGAAAAACAAAAATTACCTCAGAATCACAGCTGACCTCTCCACATTAACACTAACTGGCACAACGCATTCACGACGAGTTCACGCGTTGTTTGTGCATAGTTTGAGCACTTCCCGCATCGTCCCGACGGTTCACGCATAGTTTGTGCATAGTTTGCGCACTTCCCGCATCGTCCCGACGAGTTCACGAACAGTTCGCGCTTAGTTCACGACCCGGTCACGAAATTTTGTCGTGATCAAAATTCTTGTCACGACATGCCACGATGTCACGACGGGTTTACGAACACTTCACACCAGTTCACAACGAGTTCACGCCAGTTCACGACTCGAGTCATGACAATGCGTGCCACAAATTCGTGCACAAGATGAAGTTGAGACATCTGCTCGTTAAATACGAACGTCAGCTCCCATGTGATGTAAAATGGAAAAGTTTCAAGTCCCAGTCACAGCTTGGTCATTTAGCAACACTATCTATTATTTTTCTAAAACACAGACTTAGCTGACCTATTGATTTTTTTTTTTTTTTATTCTGGGCGTATACATCTCGTATCCATAACGAGTTGAGCGCATTGTACCACCCACGAGAGTATATAGTAACGACATTTCTCTCTTTTATATATATTATCCTTTGTACCTTCAATCTCCCCTCGCAGTGACAGCAACTTGTTTTAACATGTCTGCATATTTCATTGTTAACTGTTAACAGAACCAGTTGCTGGTTGACAAGAAATAGCATGGGTGTATTTT
>NC_090732.1:147772925-147775425 GCF_036898095.1 Palaemon carinicauda
AGTACTCCTTAAAACTCAATAGTCCGCAGATGTCCTTGTCATCCGAGTGATGGAGGATCCAGCAAGGCTGAGGAGAAAAAACCCACAAGCTGTCCTTCACTGTCAGTATGACGTCATCAATTTGTCACTCTACCAGTTACGTGCCAATAGATGTTTGAGAAGAAAGGTAAAAGGATAATTAACATTTGGATGAGGACATGGGGAGTGGAGGGCAGTTTGGTAAGTATGAGTGTGCTAAGCTTATGGTGAAACTTCGTGATTGTTGGAGTTACGCTTGCTTGCGCTATGCGTAAATTACACTAAAATTGGGTACAAATTATGAACGCTGCAACATGCTAAGTATGGGTATATGTTATCTATAACATAACGAAACATTATATATGAGTTACTAATGCGTTATGATACTATGACAAACCAAGAGTAGGTTGTGACTCAAAGGCGAGATGACATCAACTGAGTAACTTTATTACAGACACATCAAGTATATATACACACAAGGTCCCGAAAAGATGGTCACAAAATACACACATGCTATTTCTTGTCAACCAGCAACCAGTTCTGTTAACAGTTAACAATGGAGTATGCAGACATGTTAAAACAAGTTGCTGTCACTGTGAGGGGAGATTGAAGGTACAAAGGATAATATATATAAAAGAGAGAAATGTTGTTACTATAAGTACCCTGACACTTGCACGAATTTGTGGCACGCATTGTCACGACTCCAGTCGTGAACTGGCGTAAACTCGTCGTGAACTTGAGTGAACTCGTCGTGAACCTGTCATGACATTGTGGCATGTCCTGACGAGAATTTTGAAATGTTCAAAATTTTGGTCACGACAAAATTTCGTGAATGCGGCGTGAACTATGCAGGAACTGTTCGTGAACTCGTCGGGATGGTGCGGGAAGTGCGCAAACTATGCTAAAACTATGTATGAACTCGTCGTGCCAATTCGTGTCAATGTGGACAGGTGAGCTGTGATTCTGAGGTAATCTCTTTTTTTTAATTTTCCAGTTTGTGCCACAAAATGTCACGACTTGCCACGACAAATTCGTGGCAAAAACTCGTGCAAGTGTCAGCCTGGCATATGTACGCTCGTGTGACACATGGATGGTACAATGCGATGAACTCGTTATGGATACGATATGTATACGCCCAGAATAAAAAAAAAAGAATCAATAGGTCAGCGTACGTCCGTGTTTTAGAAAAATAATAGATAGTGTTGCTAAATGACCAAGTTGTGACTGGGCCTTGAAACTTTTCCATTTTACATCACATGGGAGCTGACGTTCGTATTTAACGAACAGATGTCTCAACCTCATCTTGTGTATAAAGCCAGGCTGACACTTGCACGAATTTGTGGCACACATTGTCATGACTTGAGTCGCGAATTGGCGTGAATTCGTCGTGAACTGGCGTGAAGTGTTCGTAAACCCGTCGTGACACCGTGGCATGTCGTGACGAGAATTTTGAAATATTCAAAATTTTGGTCACGACAAAATCTCGTGACCGGGTCGTGAACTATGCGCAAACTGTTCGTGAACTCGTCAGGACGATGCGGGAAGTGCGCAAACTATGCGCAAACTATGCGTGAACTCGTCGTGCAAGTTCGTGTTAATGTTAATTTATCTTCCAGTTCGTGCCACAAAATGTCACGACCTGCCACGACAAATTCGTGGCAAAAAGTAGTGCAAGTGTCAGGGTACCTTAATGTAAAAGCTACAATAAATCCGAACAAGGGAAACTCGAACGAAAATTGCTAGTTTTATCCGGAAAGGAAATGAAATCAAGTGGTAAGAATAAGATAATGAATATTCATTATCCTGAGTAATAACAGTTTGAAAATAGCAGTTAATTGATCAATATTTGATTATTTTTTTTAACCAAATTGTAAAAAGAATACAGAAATAAACAGGGAAAATTCAAGTTTCATTGAAAAGTTCAGTTTTTTACGCATATGAAGAAGACACAACAAACGTAAATTTACGAAAACAGATCAAATAAACGATTGAGCTTTCATCAAGATAAGAAAAAAAAAATAATGAGAAACACTTACGAGAAGAATAAGTAATTCAAAAATACATATTTTTTGATAATAGATATAAACAATAATATAGAATTAAGAGTAGGGAAAAGCCACAAATACAAAACGAAAGAAATGAAACATGAAGAAAACATCAATGGGAAAAGCGATATTTCACTTAAAGAATACAAATACAGGATTCAGAACACACCAAAAGAAAAGAAATATCCCTCAACATATTGTGAGCTGAGCAGAAATAAGGCGAAAATTACACTGGGCAAAACGATGGAAATAAAACGTTGAGGAAAACTGAAAGAAAAAGCTGTGTCATACCAGGAAAGCTTTCCTTTTGACAAGAGACTTCAGATGTAAAATTATTCAAACCCGTCCTGAAGCGTGTCCTACCAAAAAGTGTTATTTATATGCAAAACGGAATACATCTACACCACGAGTCATGCATTTGTAAGCACCAGTGCTTT
>NC_090732.1:147780425-147800425 GCF_036898095.1 Palaemon carinicauda
CATCCGTTGATGCCCATTTAAATGCCAAACAAATCGTAGATCCTTTTGTACAATTACAAGAAGCTAAAAGTTTTATAGATTTTTCTAAGGGAGATGCGAGTGCGTATTTAAGAGGTGTTTCATTTCAGGAAGCAGTTACTTGGGATGATTTCAAAGTTAGGTTACGCGCGATTTATGGGGGTGAGGAAGCTTTGGATGTAGTGTTAACGTTACGAAATACACTTAATCAAGCCACTATGAATCGGCTTAATGTTGTTGAGAGAGCAGCTCTCATAGCTGATAGGCTTAACGAATATCAGGACATTTTAGGTAATTCCACTTGGGTTACTAACGATAATATCTCCGTGAAAGATTTTTTACGATTAATGTATTTAACTTGCATGACACTTATGTTGCCTGAAGCTTTAGTGCGGTGCTTTGATAAGAAGTTAATGCCTGCAAGTACGGAATTGGATGTCTATAAACAGATAAAGAAACACATGTCCAAGTGTCCAGATCTCGATCCCGTGTTAACTCAAGTTTTTGCTAAGAATGAAACAAAACCACAAACAGTGAACGTAATTAACAATCCAGTAGCGGGAGTGACGTGTTACAACTGCAAACGTCAAGGTCACATAAGCGCAGACTGTAGAACGAAATTTTGTTCAGTTCACAACACAGGATCACATTCTTATAGTCAATGTTACGCGCGTAAGACACAACAATATCCTAGAAATACACAGTCAATTCCACAGTCAGTTCCATATGGAAATAAAAAGAAAAATCCTCATTTTAACAATAAGAAGAAACAACAAAATGTCAATGCAGTTCAGAGTCCGAAACAAACAAACACTTCTTCAAATATCGCTGAGCCTGGGCCGTCAAACCAGACCTCGCAAAGTCAGCCTAATTTTCAGAATGTGCAGAGCAAAGCAAATACCACATAGTTAACTCTAGAGGGGAAGAGAGTGATGTTGGGTCAAGGTCATTTATGTCAACATCAATAGTATTGAATAATCAATTTAATGTTTTATCAGATAATTGTGAGACAATAGATTTTCCTATGAAACACACGGCCGAATTAAGTAAAACAGTGCATGCTCCCGTAGATTTGCAACGTATTCATACAATAATAAGCCAAAATGAGTTACGGCCAACCTTATATGCTGTAAATTTAGAAAACAAATCCTTTACGTTATTTTTTGACTCTGGTAGTCCACGTAATATTATGGATTTGAAGACGCATCATTTGTTGTTTTCGAACTTTCCGATTGAAAAATCAGGAATCAGACTTTCAGGTATAGGAAATAATGAATTAAACGTCATAGGCATAACTCATATTCAGTTCAGAGTCGGTAATCGCACGTTTGCCGATACATTTGTTGTTGTGAAAAACATTAATATGTATCCAGCTGTAATTATAGGATACCCATCTATGGGAAATCAAAACATTATCTTAGCTCCTGCAAAGCACGGCGTGTATATCAAAGGGAAATTCTATAAGTCTTCTAATACTTTAAAATCAGTTTTGGATAAAAAGGAGACGACAAATGTAACCGTAACGTACGTTGAAGAACCAATAACTTGTCTCACTAATAAAGAAATAATATACGCGACCCAGCAGAATTCTCGTTCACCCGTAATATCATCTTGCACGCAATATATCGAACCAAACATACCTTCGAATTTAATAGTGCAAATAAAGAAAACACTACCGGGATCTGAAATATTAATCCTTTCCGATACTTTGAAAACCAACGGATTGTCTGTCACACAAGCTATTTATACAGTAGGCTCACATCAGCAATGTAATATCGAAGTCTGTAATCATTTAAATAACACTTTAGTAATTCACAAAAATCAACATATCTTGGATGTAGAAGTTTATAAACATCGTATTCTTACCGTTGCTGAAATCAATCACTCTCAATCAGTTGCGGATGAATCCCTTTTACGATCTATTAAAAATAAAATCAGTAAGGACATTCAAGACGAAGAAATTCAGCAGAAAATTTTTGAACTTTTAACTAAATATACATATGTCTTTTCCACTACGGATGGATCCTTAGGAAAAACAGAGGTGATCGAGCATCAAATTAGGTTAAAAGACAAGCAGAAAATTATATATGTACCCTCGTACAGACTCCCTATGAAATTCCAGAATGAAATAAATGATGAAGTAGGTAAAATGTTAGAGGAAGGAGTCATTAGAAAATCAAATAGCCCTTATAATTTTCCTTTAATAGTTGTACCGAAAAAAGATCGAACATGGCGTATCTGCGTCGACTTTCGTCGTCTAAACGAGGAAACGATCCCTGATCGATTCCCAGTGCCATGTACTGACGATATTTTGTCTTTGTTAGGTCAGAACAAATATTTTACCAGTTTGGACTTACTTAAAGGCTTTCACCAGATATCATTAGAAGAAGATAGTATCCCATACACAGCCTTCAGCACAGCCAGGGGACATTATGAATTTTTACGGATGCCTTTTGGTTTACGTTGTGCTCCTATAACATTTACAAGAATGATTAACATAGTGTTTGGAGACTTGTTAGGGGATATATTGCATGCCTATATGGATGATCTTGTAATATTTTCCAACACCTTAGAGGAACATCTACGTAAGTTAGAACTAGTACTACAGAGATTAAGACAACATAACTTAAGGGTAAAGATTAGTAAGTGTGAATTTTTCAAAACAGAATTAATATATTTGGGTTTCATGGTGTCAAGCCAAGGTCTTAAAGTAGTCCATGATAAGGTGTCGGCTATACGTAATTTTCCCATACCTACTAATGTCAAGGGAATACAGCAATTTCTGGGTTGTAGTGGATATTACAGGCGTTTTATACGCAACTATTCAATAATAGCCGCTCCTTTAACTGATCTTACGAAGAAGGGCGTAGATTTCATATGGTCTGAGCAACATCAACAGGCGTTTAATACTTTGAAAGATGAACTGTGTAGTTCTCCTATCTTAAAATTTCCTGACTTCGGTAAGGAATTCTTCATTGCAACAGACGCCTCAGACTTAGGAGTAGGAGGGGTATTGCTTCAGCAATATGATAAACAGTTTTTCCCGATAGCTTTCTATTCTCGAAAATTGAGAACTTCCGAAAGTAAGTATGCAGTAATAGACAAGGAAGGACTAGCTATTGTTAATTCGCTAGTGCATTTTAAGTTCATAATTTACGGTTATCCCGTTAAGGTTCTTACTGACCATAAACCACTAACAGAGTTCTTTAAAGGCTTCAATCACAGCCCTAAACGAACTCGGTGGCATTTAATCATTCAAGATTTTGGCGCAAGAATCGGGTATTTACCTGGGAAAGCAAATATCATTGCGGATGCATTATCACGCAACCCCGTGTCATCTTGTACGGAGTCTTTAGCTGAATTAATAGATATATCAACATCCATGCCTATTGTAAAAACAATATCTGAAAAAGAAGATTTAGGCTGGAGTGCTGAATTGTTACAGACTGAGCAAAGAAAAGTTCAGAAAATAGAAACAATTATAAATGCTTTGAAAGGCAATCATAAAGAAAAAGAATATATAAAGTATAGGCAGCAGAATTATGTAATCAAAGATAATATTCTGTGTAGGACTGTGACAAGGAAAACCCGCAATACACCACATGTAACTAACGACCAGGTAGTAGTACCAAACTCACTTGTTTCCACTGTCCTGAATTGGTTGCATTCAAATCCATTACATGGACACCCTGGGTTCTCATTAATGTCACAGAAAGCCAAATCATTGTTTTATTGGCATACAATGCTTACAGATATAAAAAGACACATAGCTAATTGTCGCACATGTCAGGAAAACAAAGGGCATACGAAAACACCTGTCAGCTTAGGAGCTTATCCTGTTCCCAATCAACCCTTTGAAAGAATACATTTAGATTTGTTAACAGGATTTTACGAGTCAGACAGAGGAAATAAGCACCTCTTAGTAATTATAGATGCTTTAACTCGATATACAGAACTAATAGCGCTTAAAACTAAAACTGCGATTGAATGCGCTAGGAAGTTTTACGAGTGTTACATTTGTAAACATGGAATTCCACACATGATAATCTCAGACTCGGGTGGTGAATTTAATAATCACTTTCTTACCTCATTGTGTGAATTCCTCAACATAAAGAAGGTTAATACCATGATATATCACCCAGAGTCGAATGGGCTAGTGGAAAGAGCAAATAGGAAGATATTAAATATATTAAGGGTAACACTAGGGGGATCAGACCCCAACTGGGATATTGCAATACCGGCGGCACTGAGTACTCTGAATCATTCATATCATATATCAATTAAAATGTCACCGCATGAAGCATTGTATGGTACCCCAGTTAGAACACCTTTCCATGTATTAACGCCTACAACTAATCTATCAAATCCTTTAAAAGAATGTATAAATGCAAGTATAAGTCGATATGATATCCTTCGAAAGAATTTAGAAGAATCACAAATCATAATGAAAAGGAATCATGATAAAATAGCGAAACCAACTAAAACATATACCGTGGGTGATAACATCTATATTCAAATCAATGTCAGAAAAGGACTCAACTATAAACTAACACCTAAGTTTGAAGGCCCATTTAACATTTTGGAAACATTAACGGCCAATAGGTTTAGAATTCAAAACGTAGCCCAACCCACGGATGAGAGAATAGTACCATTGTCTCACATAAGAAATTAAAAAGAAAAGTGAGGAAAAATTTTATTTTGTGACTAAAAGTTTTCTTTTTAATACATGAGTAATTACATATGTTTTTTCTCGTTACAGGTTTCCAAGATGAATTTTTTGTTGTTGGGAGTGATATTGTTCGCTCAGACATTTTTTTCGTATGGGATGAGTTCTAAGACTAAGAATGTATATTTTAAATATGGCAATATAGTTGAAAGACAAGAAGACATTTTTATTACATCAACCAACGTAATTGTCGAAGTGCATATGCAAGCAATTTTTCTTCAAGAGAATGATGTCACTAGCTTAAGAACCGCCATTTCAAGGTTTTCTGCATCATTGGATGAGTTGCATAGAAGACATTTTCATTTGACTACTAAGAGTTTGCTTGGATCAACATTAAAAGTTGCAGAGATGCTATCTGATGACTTGAAAAATAAGACTGGAGAGACAGGATCTTTGGCTTATGACCTTTTGATGTGGACTGTAGGACACGAACAAAAAGAAAGACGGAATCCGTTCATTTATGCTGCATTAAGCATCTTTGGGTCTGTTGCAAGTTTAGGTTTAGGACTTTCCAATCGTCTTAAAATTAGTAATCAAAATAAGAAAATTGAGTTCTTGACTCATAAAGATGAATTGATTATGTCAGAACTAAGAGATCAGTTAGCTTCAATCAATAAAATTATGGATTTGTTAAATGAACATTCAGATAATATCGTTCAAATTATGGAAGTACAGGATTTGTTGGCAACATTAACGTATTATGATTCAAAGATAGATCACATACATAACAGAATTGCACATTTCATTGAGAAATCCAAGGATTATGTAGAAGCTATCACGTTAGCAACTAAAGGTGTATTGTCGCCCCATTTGTTGCCTATACGTTACTTAAAATTAGTTCTGGAGAACGGAAGGGATAAACTAGGCTATGTTCCTTTGTTAGACGAACATAGGTTAGAATTTTATTACAGCCTAATTACAGTAAACGTAGATAATAACAAGATTAGGATTACAATTCCCTTTGATTCTTCTGATGCCTGGCAATCTTACAGGATATCACCATTTCCGACTTTCATGACGAATCACTCAAATCCAGTAATATCCAGTTTGACAGGACACGTATTGATTTCCCCAGACAAGGAAACATATACGGTCATTAAAGACTTAAATCAATTAACTCACTGTTCAGACGCAATGGATAGAAAAATATGTACAGCTGACTCATTTGAATTCCGTAAAAACTTGATGGATTCATGCGAGTTAGGTATAGTGCTAGACGGTGCTCTCTCCCATACAAGTGAAAATTGTCTGGATAGGCCTTATCCCTTTGACAATAAAGAATTCAATTGCAGACTAAATAATGGCTCGTGGATACGATACGACAAGGACGGCTTCAATGTATCATGCCCTGACGGATCCACATCCTTCAACCACATCTTCGTCGCAGCAGATGGCTGTATCGGGACTTCCCCGAATTCCATGGTGACTGGTCTACGGACAATCATCAGAGAACGAGCTTACTTCGCGAACTTCACGTGGACCTCTACAATGCCCGCACTTCCTCTCCCCTACAACGGAAGTGTGGCAAAGCGGTTGATGAAACTTACCGAAAAGGACCACCTGTCACCGACTTACAAAGAGATTCTTCACCCTATATTACTGGCTAGTTTGTGTGTCACGGTGTTAATTTTTATCGCCGTGAACATCCTTGTTTGGCGTAGGTTACGGCACAGCAAGCAGCTACAAAGGAACGAGTTGAATAGCCCTGACAATATCCCCTACCTGATCCAATTCAAAGCTGTATGAGTGGCCACCTCATTCGCTAAGGGAGTAATTTGTCAGGATGATGTTTGTATGAAAAGCTGATTAGTACGCTAGTAATATGTAATTAAAGAAATTCTCTACATTTGCATTGTTAAAAATACATTTAAAATAACATTTAAAAAATAAATAAAATAAAAAAAGGATATAAATCATTTTTTTCTCTCGGCATCTAATAAAAATATATAAGCCGGAATGTTAAAAAAGAAAAGAGAAAAAAAAAAAAAAATATAATAAGATATATAACAGAATCTATGGGCATCTAATAAAATGTATCAGCCCTATATATAAATATATATATATATATATATATGTACGAAACCGTGGTACGTGTACGTACCAGGAATTCGTATTTGTGCACTAAAAATTGAGTATCTTGTTTCTGACAAAGGTAACAATTATTCTTTATCAAGTTACCGAATCGTTTGTAAGTCAGAATTTATTTTGTTTTTGGTACCATGTAATCATTTGCTAGCAATGTACCATATATATGATCTTGGTTTTATCATGCATTTTTCTTTTTGCTTTGGTAATATCTTTTTTGTATGCATTATTGTTATTATTTTTTGATGTGCCTATTTGGACATTCGTCCTCAGTCGGATATAGCTAATGTTAAACAATGAATAATACGTATGTCCAGTCACACCTAATAACCATGTTTCGGCTTGTTGTTAAATTTTTGTAAAAAAATTGAGATAGCTGGCCGAGCTAATGTAATAGTTAGAATAGTAATATTACATGTTTAAAACAAATGACGTAATATGTCATGTTGGTTGGAAGAGCTAACCGTGAGATTTGCTGTAGTCATTCAAATTGTAAGCAGGATGTAAAATGCTAAGTTGCCATTCTTTCTTAATGTCAACACATTGTCTCTTCGTGTAAAAGTTTGTGACGTCACCGGATGCAGGTGTCTTCCGATTCCGTCACTTGGTTAAGTTAAGGCAAGCATACGATATTTGTGATATCGGTAATTTGTTCAGTTCATATCTAAACTTCACCAGAATTGGTCATGTGGACCAACACAGCTTCCTACAGTGATGGAGATGTTTAACTCAGTTGTTTATTCACAATAAAACTTAAAAACCATTAAGATGTATTCAGTAAACCATTTAAATACATCTGAAAACAACTCATACTCAAATGTGTGCTTAAGACAGTAGCACACCAATATATATATATATATATATATATATATATATATATATATATATATATATATATATATATATATATATATATATATATATATATATATTATATGTGTATATATATAAATATGTGTATATATATATAAATATATATATATATATATATATATATATATATATATATATATATATATATATATATATATATATATATTATATGTGTATATATATATAAATATGTGTATATATATATATAAATATATATATATATATATATATATATATATATATATATATATATATATATATTATATATGTGTATATATATAAATATATATATATATATATATATATATATATATATATATATATATATATATATCGATTTATAATTAAATAAAATATATATATATATATATATATATATATATATATATATATATATATATATCGATTTATAATTAAATAAAAAAATAAATAAATAAATAAATAAAAATAAATATATATATATATATATATATATATATATATATATATATATATATATATATATATATATATCGATTTATGAATAAATAAATATATATAAATATATATATATATATATATATATATATATATATATATATAAATATATATATATATATATATATATATATATATGTATATATATATATATATATATATATATATATATATATATATATATATATATATATATATATATATATCGATTTATAAATAAATAAATAAATATATATATATAGATATATATATATATATATATATATATATATACATATATATATATATATATATATATATATATATATATATATATATATATATATATATATATATATATATATATATATATATGTATAAATAGAGAGAGAGAGAGAGAGAGAGAGAGAGAGAGAGAGAGAGAGAGAGAGAGAGAGATAGAGGGAGAGAGAGATTCAAATAAGTGAAAAGTGATTATGTGATGTTCAATAATGTAACAAGTTAACTTAACACGTGGTTTATATCCGAATCATTAAAAATTACATGACAAATAAAGGTAATAAATTACCGAAGGAAGGTCAGATATAAAAATTTTGGTAGAATTAACAAATACATTGGTTTTTCAGTTATAAACAACTTAAATTATGCTTTCAAATTGGCAGATTGAAGTCAATTATCCAATGCACAACAAATGGCTTCTTGCTCATTTTGCTGCAGCACGTCCATATCTTATTAAGACCACTGCGGCCCTTGTGTCAATAATAATTCTCTTTTTCCAGTTTTATCATTCTATTTTCCTTTCTGAAATCCCGTTAACTTTCTAAAAATTCTTCAACATTGTTGTGTTTTCTCCATTTAATATTCATAGTGTTTTATTTCTAATCTTTTCTCCCCACTTTCCTTTTCTGCTTTCTGTTTTATCCAACTTTACCTATTTAATTCCACTCTGTTTGATTTACAAAGAAACTTGGGTGCATTGTGAAGTAGTTTATTCTTTTAAGAAATTCAAGTTTTTAGTAAGCAATATTCCGGAATAAGAATCAAAGTTTGTTCAAGAATGAAAGAGAGATCTTGAATGCGTCAAAGTGAGTAGCATCCAACTAAAACAATGTTTTTTGTCACTTTCAACATTTCATAAATGTCAAGCATCAGTGGTGATTGTTTCTTATAAAAGCTGCTATATCATTGTGGTTAAACGTTACGTGCGAATCTTATGCAATTTCACTCTTTTTCTCATTAGTTGGTTACACATTTATCTTTCTTCACTAATGAATTATCAATTTTGCACAATTATAATTCACAGGATATTTGGTTTTCCAAGCTCTTTCCATTGAATATTATTTTTGCTGTTAAAGTACAATAATTCCAATTCCTTATCTATTTATCTTTATACTATTAAGATACTCTCATTCAAATTCCCTATCTATTTATATCCATGCTATTAAGATAATCTCATTCAAATTCTATATCTATTTATATCCATGCTATTAAGATAATCTCATTCAAATTCTATATCTATTTACAAGAAAAGAACAATCCATATGTATTCATAAGAGAAGAAAAGTAGCAATGAAAATCACTACGGAGTCCTCAAACACCACAGAAGGAAACGGAATAAACGAAGAATAATTGAATAAACTAAATCCAAACGAATCAAATAATCCCATCTCTCATAAGACATGTATTAAACCGTCCCGATCAAGCAATATCGAGCCGTCATCTTGCATGCATTAGAGGACAGTCACAGGCAGGGGTGCTTGTACATTCATCTCAAGGCTATAATTGGATCAAGAGGGCTTCCGAGATCCTGTTAGTCAAGATTTAATGCAATTTCCAGCCTCCTTCAATATGTATTTTCATCTCCATATTAAAGTATGTTATATTTATTCTCAAATCATAGCCATTTCTAATACTCTCTAAGGAAATTCATAACAGTTGATATAATTTGTGAATAATATTCCGAATATTGTTATTGATATTACATATGGTGGCACTAAGAAAGAGATATTGTAAATAAGTAACGCCGGACGTGTATTTACTAGAGTCAAATTCTATATCCATTAATCGTAAGAACTATAGAGATCATGAACATTTAACTATGATTATTAAAAAAGTGCAAAATTTGGATGGTTTACTTGCGATACAGAAAATTTATCATCCTATTAATCATAATAAAACCGATATGAAGATCTCTCTCTCTCTCTCTCTCTCTCTCTCTCTCTCTCTCTCTCTCTCTCTCTCTCTCTCTCTCTATACTTGAAAAGCTTTGAGAGAGAGAGAGAGAGAGAGAGAGAGAGAGAGAGAGAGAGAGAGAGAGAGAGAGAGAGAGAGAGAGAGAGAGAGAGAGAGAGAGAGAAACAAGTATTTTAACTTTTCCAACAAAGACTAGATTAACAGGACAAGATTCATAAGATGTATGCTATAATATCCAAATTTACCAGACACAAAAATCTAAATATAGGTCCTGGATTACCACAGAGCCTTATAGAAGATATTTATTTTGTATGAACAGATTAACAAATAATCAAATCCGATCTTACGTCATTAGATAATAAAGAAGCAAACAAAAATGAGAGAAGCCTTTGAAAACAAAGTTGCCAGTAGTTTTTCCGAGACATTTTCACTTCAGAATACTATAATTGTTTAATGTATTTCTTTTGTATATTCCTCTCTATTGATACTATTCCCTCCCTTCCTTAATTATGTTTCAACAAAAAGTATCATTTAAATAGAAAATAAATAAGCATTAAGAATCATTATCAGAAGACTACTGTATATCAAAAGGAGAATACAGAACGCATTTATATGAACAGAAAGTCTCTCCGTAATATTCAACATTATCTTAAATATATTCCATTAGGGGGTCATATCCAGTGCTGCATTATTATTTTCTTTTATATAGAATTCTATTATAAAGTTTTTTTTTTTTTTTTTTTTTTTTTTTTTTATATGAACAGTGAGTAGTAGTGGGGCATCTATAAAATATTCAGCGAGGTTTTGCTTTGGATTTTTTCCTAAATATTTACTCAGCATCTCACAAACTTCATTTGCTGCGTAAAGGGGTGGGGAATGCAAATACGCTTGTATAAACAATCCTAGAAATACTTTATTCCTTCTTTTTTTTTCGTTGTTGCCTATATGAACAAAGATATTCGTCTGAACTAAGACATGTACCTTTGGTTATTCTTATGCCAGTAAAAATTATCGGTACTGAACCTTCTGTACAGTAGAGGTTCAGATTTCACCAGGTCATATTTTTACCTCTGTTTTTTATACCTGTACAAGATTATTCGTACTGAACCGTTTCTAGACGTTCGAGATTTCCCAAAACAATATGTTTACTAACTATGGCTATTTTCATGCCTGTACAAGATTATGTATACTTGAAAAGGTTCTACAAGTATTACATTTGACTACCTCATTACTTATCTTTTGTTATTTTCAAGCCTGTACAAGATTACTCCTACTGAACAGTCTCTACACGTTCTGAATTTCACCATCCCAATCTTTACCTCTTGTTATTTTTATGTTTGTATGAGAAAAGTCTCTCGACGTTGTCAATTTCACAAACTCAATGGAACCCTATGTATATTTTATGCATGTACAAGATATCCATGCATTCTTTGGACAAAGTTCTGAACTTCACAAGCGTAATATTTTGTTGAGCTCGCATTTACTAATCGGGATAAAGAAAGTAACATATTGTTTAATTCTGGTACATTTGAAATTTATAGATGAAACACACTGGCTCTATTGAAATACAACTGACATAAAATGGATACCTAAATCAATTTTAAGTTAATCATGGATGATAACCATGAACAAATCCTTAAAATTAGGTGATTTGTCATGAATTCTACGATTTTGATTATCTTTCAAGGGGAAATGGAGAATACCATATTCTTGTAGTCTTGTGCCTAGAGTTGAAAGGAATATCAATGATAATACGATATAACAGAAAGACAACATTTTTGTCTTTATTAAGCTGCAGTGTTAAAAACGTCACCAAAAAAAAAAAAAAAAAAAAAAAAAAAAGACTAGTCTTAACAAATACAACCAATTACTGATTAGGAGTAAAAAAGTGGGTATGTAAATCAGAAGAGAAAGGAAAATCAATTGTAATGATGAAAACCAAAAAGAAAATATAAAATCTCTCTCTCTCTCTCTCTCTCTCTCTCTCTCTCTCTCTCTCTCTCTCTCTCTCTCTCTCTCTCTCTCTCTCTCTCTGTGTTTGTGTGTGTTTAATTGTGGATGTGAATCTGTTTGTGCATGTGAACCTACTCAAAAGATTTTGCATCTCTGCATCTCCCCATGCAAATTCATTTCACCTGTCTCTCTTGGGTTCATGCATATGGATTCAAGCAAAGTGTCTTGCGAGATGCTGGATGTTCGAATACTGTGGCTTTAAGGAGTTTCCAATATTCCTTCAAGGTACATAGCAGTACTTAGAGCAAGCTTGGTAGTCATGTTTAATGTTAGTTGAAGATCGGCCCCTTAGTATTATAGTATCACATATTCCGATTAGTCCCGTGTATATATATATATATATATATATATATATATATATATATATATATATATATATATATATGTGTGTGTGTGTGTGTGTGTGTGTATGTATAAAGACATACATACATACATACATACATACATACATGTATATATATATATATATATATATATATATATACACATATACATATATACATGTATATATATATATATATATATATATATATATATATATATATATATATATATATATATATATATACACACTGGTGTATATATA
Organism: Palaemon carinicauda; assembly: GCF_036898095.1. Classification (NCBI taxonomy): domain Eukaryota; kingdom Metazoa; phylum Arthropoda; class Malacostraca; order Decapoda; family Palaemonidae; genus Palaemon; species Palaemon carinicauda. The sequence continues at coordinate 147,793,376 of NC_090732.1, forward strand.
TATACTGTATATTTATTATTATTATTATCATTAATACTTGCTGACTACAACCCTATTTGGAAAAGCAGGATGCTATAAGCTCAGGGGCTCCAACCGGGAAAATAGCCCAGTGAGGAGAGGAAACTTAAGGAAAATTAAATATTTTAAGAGGAGTAACATTAGATTAAATATCTCCTATATAAACTATAAAAACTTTAACAAAACAAGAGGAGGAGGAATAAGATAGAAGAGTGTGCCCGAATGTACCCTCAAGCAAGAGAACTCTAACCAAAGAGAGTGGAAGACCATGGTACAGAGGCTATGGCACTACCCAAGACTAGAGAACAATGGTTTGATTTTGGAGTGTCCTCCCTGAAGAGCTGCTTACCATAACTAAATAGTCTCTTCTACCCTACCAAGAGAAAGTGGCCACTGAACAATTACAGTGCAGTAGTTAACCCCGCAGATTTAGAAGAATTGCTTGCTAATCTCAATGTTGTCAGGTGTATGAGGGCAGTGGAGAATATGTGATAAATAAGCCAGACTATTCAGTGAGTGTGTGTAGGCAAAGGGAAAATGAACCATAACCAGAGAGAAGGATCCAATGTCGTACTGTCTGGCTAGTGAGGAGGCCTCATAACTTTTTAGCGGTAGTATCTCAAGGTTGTTTAATCCTTGCATAGTATGCAAGAGGCTTCACATTGATCCTGTGCGAGATAAAGTAATAAAAGTCTCTGGTATGCTGTATATATGTAAGAGAAATGGCAAAGAGCAAATCCATCTAAGGATATAAGATGCCTATGGGGAATACTTCAATAAGTGAGTATAGTCGGCGGAGCGAGTACATTAAAGAAAAAATTGAAATTGAAACATGAAAGTTTCTGAATTCTTTGTATTCTTAACTTTCAAGGATTTTTCTTTAGGTATTTGTGATGTTTATGAATGAAAACATGGCAAGGTTTTTAACAGCATCACAAGTGCGATTTCCGGATACAATAGCGAAACTGAATAAATGACTAACAAGAATAAGTTTTTTTTTTAACTCCACCCATCGCCAAATAGGTGACCTTTACATCATCTATATCGGAAAATTTAATATCTTGGCTTTCCTCACAAATGAAAATTGACAACCAATGGTCTCATCTGCTACTGAAAGGTGGGGCTATTTCATCTCTTATGAACACCTCAATCATATAACACAAGTGAACCCCCCCCCCAAAAAAAAAAAAAAAAAACGACCATACGTTTTTAACTATAATTATATTGTATAGTTTATTTAAAGCCTATTCGTACAAAAAGTAAAATAGGGTCACTTGCAACATATACCATAGACCTTTTCCTTTTGAACGCTCTTTTAAAATGATTTCTATAATAATATATCTTTCATATGCTATGTAAACAATGAAGTCATGTGAAATACAAACACGTTAGTGGTAAAGTAAGAAAGACATCTGAAATATTTTTTTTTTATTGTCTAAATAAGCTATAATTTTCGGTTGCATCAGAAAATATATAATTTCTTTTCATATGTGTACAAGTATATTCATAATGAACAGTCTATGCACTTTTAAATTTCATGATCGTTACGCACTGTTGAATTAGAGATGATTCATTTGGCTATCGAATGTAGCAGATTTATTGATGTGATTATACGGGAAAAGGAAAATTAGGATCGCATATACAGGACGTTTCATTTCTAACTGAAATTCCTTATATTCATGAGAAATCATGGTGTAATCTATATTAACACTGATACTGCACTGTACAATTAGGGTGCCACCAACCCAATGTGTTTGTTAGTAATTTATATTAATTAAAACCTTTTCTGCTTCCCTTTTCCAGATTCATATAATCATCCAATTATTCCCAAGTGAGCCTTTCAATGCAAGTCTATCACTCCCCATGAAGTTTAACTCACTCCTAATTCCTTAACTCAGTTTTTTTAGGTACTAAATTGCATATGAACATTGGTTAGCCTGTCACCTATACCACTTTGAAAAATTAATACCAATAGGGTAAAAACCTACCGGATATCACATCGTCATCACTATAATCAATTCTTTTTAGCGAGACAGATTTGCACCGACTCGCAGCGGTGCCCTTTCAACTCGGAAAAGTTTCATGATCGCTGATTGGTTGGACAAGATCATTCTAACCAATCAGCGATCAGGAAACTTTTCCGAGATAAAAGGGCACTCCTGCGAGTCAGTGCAAATGCGCTTCATTAAAAAAAATTGGTATAGTATGCATAGAGTGTTAAGGAACCAGCGAAGAAAATTAAACATTCATGCAACAATACTATGATATATAGTAAACCAAAAGAAAATGAAGGGACAAAGTAAAACTTAGAGCTAGGCAAAAAATAGTTAGGGAAACATTGGAAAAATGTCATAACGGGAATTTTCAAAACACACACTCTCTCTCTCTCTCTCTCTCTCTCTCTCTCTCTCTCTCTCTCTCTCTCTCTCTCTCTCTCTCTCTCTCTCTCTCTCTCTCTCTCTCTCTCTCTATATATATATATATATATATATATATATATATATATATATATATATATATATATATATATACAGAGAGCGAGAGAGAGAGAGAGAGAGAGAGAGAGAGAGAGAGAGAGAGAGAGAGAGAGAGAGAGAGAGAGAGATTGTACTGTATATATAAATGTGAGTGTATAATGACTAAAAATCTTTTGCATCTCAGCTGGGCAGACTCGCAATCATATGCAAATTCGTATCAGCTGTCTCTCCCGAGATAATGCATTTGGATTCAGGCAGAGTGAATAGTGAGATCCCTGATGTTAGAATAATATGTCTTGAAAGCGTTTCACATATTGTTCTAAGGTGTGATACTGCAAACTGAGGAAAGTTCGTTAATTATGCAATATCGACGTCGGTAAATCGATTTTGATTTGTTTATTTTAGTCCATAAGACCTGCCATTGGGGTCTGGAGAGGCCATTGAAGTGCAACTGTTCTATTTTGGAGAAAATTAGATGAAGAAATGAATACAGCAAAGATGTAAAATGAGATGGATGAAAGTAGCAACGGAGATATATCGAAAGGCTTAAAAGGGTATCTGGCTTGCGGCCGGAAGGAGGCTTACAAGATTTTTAAGTAATATCTACAGTGCAATGCTTCAGGTGGAGTGGCGGTACTTAAACACCCTACGGAAATTTGGTTCTATGAAAATGTTCCTTCTTTCTATCTTTTTGTGGATATATATACACTTGTGAAAAAAATATATATATATATATATATATATATACATATACATATACATATACATATACATATACATATACATATACATATACATATACATATACATATACATATACATATACATATACATATACATATACATATACATATATATATATATATATATATATATATATATATATATATATACATATACATATACATATACATATACATATACATATACATATATATATATATATATATATATATATATATATATATATATATATATATATATATATATATATAGTGTTAGTCTTCTAAAAGGCTCTGTCAAATTTATCGGAATATACTGCACCTAGAAGCAAGTATTCAAGCTAAACATTGTCACCTATTCCCAGAATGTGTTTATCCTGAACAACTGTTTTGGAAGTTTGTAGGAACCTTCTATTCCATTTGCTTCCATTTTCTAAACTTTTATAACATTTCGACGCTTCTTCCTTTTTTTCATCAGCATTTTGTATTTGCATTTAGCATAAATATATTGGATCTTAATTAAACGTTCATTAAAGGATCAGCATATATAATCCCTATATTTGAAAATCGCATTAACATGTCAGTAACCAAGGCAGTTCTACATCAATGTCATTTGCAAGATCCCAATCACACTTGAGATCTTCATTTTTTCCTTCTTGAAATAAATGAATGATTTGTAATTATCTGGCATCATAACATTAGTGGTTATTGGTGCAATTAGATTAGGCTTAATCAACAATTGATAAATTAAGATAAAAACTTAAAAAATAAAAAGATAGAAATGAAAAAAAAATATTCAACAAAGTGTTTAATCTCTTGTAGGCTGGCAAAGAAACACGAACAATGATAGGTCTCTTTAATAAGAGGTTACCAAACAAATTGACGGCTAAACGGAGACTAACAATATTAGTTACATATATAGAGAAGAAAAGTATTTACAAAACTCTCACTTGTTTATTTATATTAGAAACCAATTACCATTACAATATAATTTCCGAACAACCCATTACATAACTAGTAAACAAATAAATACAGACATTTGGAGGTATATCACACACAAAGAAACACTTAATATCTATTATATCATTTGGAGAGAAAACCTTCTAATATGTTCTTGCTTTTTTCCCCATTTCATTTTGAATCATGATTCTCTATAACCATCTATATATTCCTGTTTGTTCAGTTTTCCGAATCTTAATGCGCTTCCCTTATATAACCATCTTTCTGCAACGAATATACTCGTAGGTTGCATATTTGCCCCCACCCCCCCCCTCTCTCTCTCTCTCTCTCTCTCTCTCTCTCTCTCTCTCTCTCTGTCTGTATATATATATATATATATATATATATATATATATATATATATATATATATATATATATATATATATATATATATATATATGTATATATATATATATATATATATATATATATATATATATATATATATATATATATATATATATATATACATATATATATATCACACATATATATATATATTATGTATATATTATTGATATATCATATATATATTATATATATTATATTATATATATATATATATATATATATATATATATATATATATATATATATATATATATATATTATATTATATATATATATACAGTATATATAACATTCATTATTTTCTTGATATTCTAATTATCAAGTGTTTCTCTTTTCGGTTTTACAAGCGTTATGAAATATGCTATTACTTAAAAATTAGTTCAAATAAAGAACAGATATTATACATAACACGAGGCACTCAAATTCATTACCCCTATATTATTGGAGATATTTTGTAATATTGTCACATTAAATAAAACAATTTTAACTTTATCTTGCAAATGAGAATCAACAATACTCTCAATCAAGACACGGATAAAAGGATACGATGACACTAAAAAAGGGTACAATTACCAGAGAGAGAGAGAGAGAGAGAGAGAGAGAGGAGAGAGAGAGAGAGAGAGAGAGAGAGAGAGAGAGAGAGATAATCAAAGGCAAGAATGGTAAAAGTAACCTGTGTGAAGAGGGGGAATAAAGAAAAAGAAATACCACAATAGAATGGAGGAAGAAGACAGTAAAAAACCAAAACACCTTTCTTTTGTATTCAATATTCCCATCGGAAACTAATCTCAACTTTCTAGTAAAATAAAAGAATGCTTTTCGTTTGCAGAAACCGAAAATATCAATTTGACAAAGCTATTCATATTTACATCAAAGAGAAATCTTTTACATTTCCTTTAATAAATGATTTAATACTATGTCTGAGGAAATCACTTTTTTTTTTTATTTTTGGTTTAAATAGTGAATGGAAATTTAACCGTAAAATCCAAAAAGCCTTTTCTTATTATTATTATTATTATTATTATTATTATTATTATTATTATTATTATTATTATTATTATTATTATTATAACGCATGCACATACATACATTCATACACACAGAGATATAGAGAGAGTGCACGCGCACACACGCACACGCACACACACATATATATTTATACATACAGAGAGAGAGAGAGAGAGAGAGAGAGAGAGAGAGAGAGAGAGAGAGAGAGAGAGAGAGAGACGATCAACATCAAATATATACCCTGAGGCAGACTGGGTAATTTCAGAGGAAACCGTGTATGACGATATTAGCAAAATAAGGATGTATATTAAGAAAAATCTCCATTTGAAACAGGCACATATATTGAAGTATATATATATATATATATATATATATATATATATATATATATATATATATATATATATATATATATATATATATATATATATATATATATATATATATATATATATATATATATATATATACATATATATATATACATATATATATATATATATATATATATATATATATATATATATATATATATATATATATATATATATATATATATATATATATATGTAAGCTTATACATGCACATATAATTGAACGTTGCAAAGGGAAATGTCTAACAGAAACGACAAGAAAAATACAGAAAATAAACATTAATTTTGGTCACAGTCAATTGATGCATTAAACAAATAAACAACCAATAGAGTATAACGGAACACAAACATAAAAAAAGATTGATTGATTGATTTGAGGTTCTCTGGCAATCAATCAATCAATCATTTTTATGTTTATTGTGTTCCGTTATCATTTACTCTGTTAAAAAAATGGGTCAATGCTCCTGTGAAAGAAAAATAGCAAAAGCATAGGATACGGCCAAAATACTTTGCCAATCCAAAGCTCTCACGAGAAACGATTCAAATTCTCTCAAAGCTCATCCGTGCAAAGATTCCAGCTCATTTGCAAACTCATTTCAGCTGTCAGCCCTCGGCTCATGCATATGCATTTAAAGCAAGCGTCTTGTAATATTGCGCGCGTTGGGATTATGTGGCTTATCATACTTGGCAATGTTGCTCCAAGAGGAGATTGCAAGAGGCAAAGCAAGTTCAGTGACGATCGATAAACAAGAAACTAATTGGACCAAGCTGAGATTATTCAAATAGCCTATACTTGGCGTTTGAATCGAATATTGGTCCATACTCCTGGAACGCTTATGAAGGTCATGACTCAAATGAAAAGAGTATTGTTTTATATTTTCTATGGGAAACTTTTTTTATTTTTTTATTTTATTTTTTTTTTTTGGTCAGATTGCACCAAGTTGAAAATTACACACTAAACTTTAGGGGGTAGCTACTGGAAACGACATCTTTACGAGGTCCAATAGTTTGAAATATTATTGGGTAGGATTAAGTTACTTGCAGAATAAAGTCCTTGTTTCTTGGATGATATAATGCATGCCTGCGAAAATATTGGCAG
>NC_090732.1:147810950-147823450 GCF_036898095.1 Palaemon carinicauda
CTTGCTGCCATCCAAATTCAAAATGGAGCTTATGTCCGGTGCCACTGTATGCCGTCACCAGGAGGCTACCTGGAATGACGTGAATTCCGACCTGTTTTATAAGCAAACTGCCACTCGAATTGGCAAAGGTGGCCTCAGGGTAATTTCCTTTCTCTAGAGATGGTAGGGGAGTGGGTAAATTCTTTTTCAATCACCGTTTACGTCTCAGACACCATGATACAGATCTACCCCGAACCCCCAGCTGCAGCAAGTATCACAAAGTGGACTGCATCACAAGAGGGAAGAGAAGAAGAGGAGAGAGATGGATGCAGATGACAGATGTTGAATTTTGCTAGAGCTGCTAAAAATTTTTTACCCACTGGAAAATCAGTTGCCACACCTTTGCAATATCCTCAATGGCTAACTCTCCCCCTTGAAGCTGATGTGAGTGGTGCTGAATCAGTTTGCATAGGAGAGAGAATGACTGCACAGTTCCAGATATCCTTCTCAAATGGATTCCATGTAGCCATCTCTAGCTTCATCAAGACCATGGAACAAAGAAAGGTGTGAAAATAGGGGACAGGATAGCCTTTTACCTGTAATCTATCTTTCTCAGGCTTCTGACAGTCGGACAGTAACTACAGATGAAGATTGCAACCATCTTCCAATATGAGCTGTGCTCAATAAAGCAAAGTACTACGAGCTCACAAATTCTGCTTACAGGCACAACAACCACTGTCTTCTGATGTTACCATTATTAATGCAAACCAGCTCCTGTAAAAAACTGTTTGGCCATGGAGAGGGGGCTGCGTCAGTCATAGTTAAGCCCATCATGACAAGTGTTCTCTATCGCTGGCAAGAAAGTCTTCGTATTCAACAAGTATCACAATGTTTCTGCGACTACCATCTAACCATCAACACACCACTGCCAAGTCAAGACACCAATATAAGCAATAAGCACAAGTTGTAGCTATCGAAAGTTCTTAGTGCCAACAGCTTTGGCAAGGAAGTCTCCATAGAGAGCGCTAGCAATAGTGTGTTCAACCATGATGAAATAAACATAACAATGATCTCGTACCTCCTTATCAATGTTCAGTTTAACAGAGGCGATTCACATATCGTCAGATGACATTGATGTGTTCGTTGTGCTTGTTTGATAGGTGTAGTGAAACAAAATCCAGGCCACAATGCAAATGAAGCAGTGAGATGGAGCTGTTTGGGACATCAGTGCCACCTGCGCACAATTAGTCGCCAAGGGCCTTCAGATACCACCTCATACCTGGGAGAGTGTTGGCCCTGAAGACCCTGAGAGCTGGCATTTCCCTGGCTTGTACTCGATATCTTGGACGAGCTTGATGCCACCCAATGCAGAGCTCATGGAAGCAGGGCAGATATTTTTCTGTGCTCTATATAGTCATCAGCAAGGGACAAAAGTGAGCGTGGCAAGGAAGCATACGTATATAAAGAAGTTTGGCAAGCTGCTCTAGATCATGTAGATAACAACAACAAGGCACAATCTGTTCCTGCACATCTTACGTGCTCATCTACAGACCATGCTTGCAAGATCTACTGACCGACATGCTCCACCTGAACTTGACATCACGAAGAATGGGTAGGAAATCAAAGATAGCACTAAGGCCAGCAACCTCCAACAGTCGTCAGGACCCCAAGAACTTATGGATGTAATGTAGTGCAGCTATAATGTTGCCGTGAAAGACTGCAGCACTGAACGTTGCAGTTGTCACCATTATAACATATGCTGCACTTTCTACCATTCTTGTGAAAGTAGTGATGCCTGCTTCAACCCGTTTAATACAGGGTATGAAAGCCAAGATGAAGTGAAAGAGAAAGGAGATGTGGAAGCTGAAAAGGATACTAGACATCTTGATCATACTTTCGGCACTGATGATGAATGGGCGCAACAACTGTTTTGTAGCGCAGAAAATAATTCCTCATAAAATTTCTCAAACCACTCTATAACCTAAAAATTTTATTGAACTTGACTTTTGCCCAAGAAATTGACCTGGAATCACAACCAACCTCAGAAATCGATTCCATGCCTCAAAATTGTATGGTATAGAATAGATGTATCCCATGCATGCTATGGTAAGTTAATTGGCTGGAAAGTGATTTTCCATGTCAGGAGAGCAACGTCCGTCTTGGATTTATGTAAATTAACCTAGTTCCCAAAGGTTGCCGCTCCGGAAACCAAGCCAGAACTTCTCAAAAAAAAAAAAAAAAAAAAAAAAAAAACACTTCCAGCAACAAAAAGGTTGAGTACTGGACATATACGGGTGGGAAATTAATACAAAGTAAAACATCTTTTTAGCAAAATCAGAATCATCATCCTAGCATATATCGTGCATTGGATTATTAAAATATAACAACATGAAAGCACAGACGATTTATATCAAACCTTCATATTTATAGAGTACAAAAAAAAATCTAATTTATGTTTTTCTGTAACTCTTACTTTTCATTTACTGACTTTTAATTTCCTCACGATGTGGTCTCCTTGTTTCCCATTTTCCGGCAAAGCTTTTACTCACACTAGGTTCACTTAATATCCATGTGAGATAGATTGTTCATTCAAACTTTAGTTCTTCATTCTAAAAAGGCTTCTTTAATAGTCTCATCAGTTTTTGTTCATATCTTACATAACCTTCAAAGACCTCACTTAATTCCATGTGAGGTAGACGTCAAGTACTTTTTCCTTTAATGGTCTCCTTAAATGTTAAATGGGATAGTATTTCCTTCCTTTTCTGAATGACCCCTTTTCTAGTTATTACCTGCCAAAATACTTTCTTAGTAGGCATGTATTCACTATTATTCTTTCAGAAGTATGGACAAAAAAATTATCGATTTCCAGACGAAAATATACAATATGGATGCAATGTATTTGAGGATGTGTATTCGCGTCCTCCTTATTACTAAAAGAAAATGTCTTTTTAACAATATTAAAGTAAAGGACTTACAGTCTTGTATTTTTCCCAGCTTTCTTTCTCTTATATCCACATAAATGACAGGGAAATTAGAGTATTTCTTTAATATTAAAAATAAAAGTGTCTTGAATTTTTTTGTTTTGTCTTGTAAACTGAATTAATTATAAGAATGAGCAGGAACATAAAGCAAAACGACAAAAATGGAGGCTAGACACCTGCAGCAATGCAAATATACCTTTTAACCATAAATATCGACAATGTCGATATACAAGAAAATGAGCTAAAGTTTACACGTCTTCTGTCTTTTTCCTTTTTAGATTAATTCCTCGCCATCTACAAATAGCCATTATTCTCAGGATATGGATAGATACGTACACACGCACAATCACACACACACACACGCGCATATATATATATATATATATATACACACACACACACACACACACATATATATATATATATATATATCTGTGTGTGCGGGGCGGGCGCGTTTGCGAACGTGTGTAGATATATTATCTAATATGCAAAATAGCATACCACCATAAAGGAGTATATTAATTCCATGATTGCAAACCAGCAAACTAGAATGGAAATAATATTTAATAAGAAAGGATTTACTCAATTATCTTGCTGGGTGAAAATAAATCTGTTCAAAATCTTTCAAAGGACTTAGCAGGAGGCTTAGAAAAAAGATGCTCTTACTCTTTTAGGATATAGACCCAGTTGGAGGAAGTGATATAAGCAAACAAACAGAACAACTCATTAAAAGGAGAGAGAGAGAGAGAGAGAGAGAGAGAGAGAGAGAGAGGGAGGGGAGGGAGGGAGGGAGGAGAGAGAGAGAGAGAGAGAGGGAGGGAGAGAGAGAGAGAGAGAGAGAGAGAGAGAGGGAGGGAGGGAGGGAGGGAGAGAGAGAGAGAGAGAGAGAGAGAGAGAGAGAGAGAGGGAGGGAGGGAGGAGGGAGGGAGAGAGAGAGAGAGAGAGAGAGAGACTTTGAATAAAGAAAATAACTGAAAAAGCAACGAAAGAAACAAAATTAATGAAACAAAATTATTTTACCTCATTTAAAATCTTCAGGTGAAACTAGTCAAAACTTGGCGAATTGTGCTTTTATCCAGACTCGTTTACATTTATACAAATTGGATGAGTCTCTTGAGTATTGATTGTATGCATATGCATGATGGTAGACCGTCTTTTAAGTTGAACTTCCTCGAAATTATTAGAGTTACTTTCAAAGCTGACAAGATTTATGTTTTATATCTACGTAAATGATAAATACAGAAACCAGAAATGAATACAAAAAGCATCGTTTTATCAAAAGACACAGAAGCATCCTGAGATATATCATGCATATAATTATTACACCATAAAAAACAGATTATTAACTGCGAGCCTTTGGTTAACCTTTATGCTATAAGATTTTCTAAAATACCAGTCATAGAATATCAAATCCCTTAAAGCCTTTTTTATATCTCCTCTTTCTTCGTGGTACTTTCGACTTTTATATTTTCTTTCATTCTTTATATGTGATCGTTCCACCTAAAACTATATATAATCGTATTGCATGGAGATCCAACCAATACTACGTTAAAAACATGTATCATTAGAATGTTGAGAAAAGGGTGAACAAATTAAGAAGAAAACATTCAAGAAATCGATGTTGACTTCCGTTTTTTGTTCGTCAAATGCTCTGAAACTGTCAATCGACTCGTCTCATCTGCCATACGTTTTCTCATTTCAAGCATATTATGGACAACCGTCTGTTCCAATTGGTCTTTCATGGCATTAACTCGCAATTTATCAGTCTCCCTAATCGCCTTTCATTGAAAAAAATGTATAATTACACAGATTCTTCAATAAATTCATTTTTCTTTATTCAAAAGGGTTAAAAGTACGCTTCCTAAGAGAATGAATTTTTTTTTTCTGAGGATTTACTTAACATGAAATAAATGGTTTTAGTGATACTTGTTTGCTCCCATGGGGGACCCTCTAGCAACGAAGAAAAAATAATTTCCATACAACATGAATTGATTATTGAGGAGTTACAAGCAAAAGTCTGGATTAAAAATTTTCATATTGCAACACATGACAGTTGGGATTCGTATTCGGCGAACAGATGTCCCAATCTCATCCCGTATATAATGTATAAGATGAATTAACTCGGTGGAAGGGAAACGCAAAAGAAAATTACTTGTTTATTGCGGAAATGTTTAAGAGAAAAATATGACTTACCACAATGAATAACCTTTAAAACAGTGAAAATGTATTTAGCAGATTTTCTTTATTTTGTTCAGGAGAATAGGGTGTATGAAATCAAAGTAAACTGAATGCATTCAAGCTCACAAAAAAAAAAGGTAAAAAAAAAATAAAAACACGTGCATGGAAAAAAAAATATACTAAGCGCTGGCTAATTTACGAAAAGAATATTAAACACGGAAATTACTGCGTTGATCAATAAGAAAAGAGAAAAAAATACTGAGCGGGAATAACATCAAAATGCAAAACATATAGGCTATACCGAAAAACAAAAACACCCAATATTCTAGAATGGGGAGAAAGGGAAGCCCCAAATGCAAAACAAGGGAAATGAACTTCGTGAAAACATCACTTAGAAAAGCGACATTTCATAGAAAGAAAATAGAAAAAAAAATTCAAAAACGCCAGAGAAAAGTAGAAAAAAATAACCCTCGATAAACTGTAAGCTAAGCAGCAATAAGGCAAAAATTCCGCAGGACAGAAGGGTGGGAATAAACGTTGAAACAACTGTTTATGGAAGAGCAGTGTCATACCAGGAGAGCTTTCCTTTCGACTAGAGACTTCAGATGTAAAATTATTCAAAACTGTCCTGAAGCGTGGGCTACTCAAAAGTGTTATTTATATGCAAAACGGAATTCATCTACTCCACGACTCATGCATTTGTAAGCACCAGTGCTTTTCTGAATGTTAAATTCGTGCTTTATTGATGTAAGAAAGCACCTCCTCTCTGAAAGCAAATGCAAACAAATTCAAATTAACCTTTAATGATTCATGGTTTTCATATAAGCACTATACCTTTTCATTTGAATATCCCCCGTTACCATTAATTAGAAAATTTGAATAGTTTTTTAATATATTGATTCTGACAACGATAATTTTTGCTTTACCAGATGTAAATTGTCTTTTTTTTTTTTTTTTTTTTTTTTTTTTTTACATACAAATCTGCTATTTTACTGAGGAGCAAAATCAATCTTGTTTGAATTGATGTATAAAGTCGACGAATGCAACCTGTTTAATTTCTAACAAATGGCATAGCCTTCTATATAATAGACAATTCTACACTCATAAATCAACATGAATACTTGGTAATTTAAAGCATAGCAAATTTTCTTTGTATCTTACAGTAATTTTTTTAAATCGAAAGAAATAACAGATTTTATATTAAGAAATCCGCTCTCATCCAGCCACATAGAACTGTACCTACACCATAATTCTTTAGGGAAGGAATCTACTCATATAGAATGATAGATTATTATTATCATTATTATTATTATTATTATTATTATTATTATTATTATTATTATTATTATTATTATTATTATTAGCTGAGCTACAACCCTAGTTAGAAAAGCAAGATGCTATAAGCCCAAGAGCTCTATCAGGAAAAATATACCAGTGAGGAAAGGGAATAAGAAAATAGATAAACAATATAAGCAGTAAGGAACAATCAAAATTAAATATTTTAAAAACAGTAATAATATTAAAATATATATCATATATAAACTAGAAAAAGACATATCTTTTACGATAAGCTCCCATGTTGCATTTCTGCTCATCATCTTCGACTTCGTTCGGTGAGAGTATTCCCATATTAATTCTATATTTAATTTACTTATATGATAGATAGTTTAGATATATTTTTACTAGCCATTGGCATGTGAATTCTTATCAAGATTTGTCCTATTCATTGGACAATAGTTCATAATATTCTAAGAAACTAGTGCACGTTTTTTTTAATAATGGCCTTCCACTGAACAAAATATATGGAACTGTAAGCCTTTATAAATACTTACAACTATTTTTTTCTACAATAGGGGTCAGGTGATCATTTGCTCAAGTCAGTCTAGAAATAAGAATATCAAATAAATCAAATAAATTTACCCGAGTAGTTTGTTCATAATTTACCAGTCACAAACCCAATAAGAGAGGAATAACCATAAGTTTAATTCCCTTTCCATATTAAATCAACGAAGGATAAAGATATTTGTGATGAGGGGAGAAATCGTACACAGAAGTGACATACACTTCTTGACAAAAAAAAAATAAAAATAAAAAAAAAAATAAAAAAATAAATAAATTATGTAGCGTGACATCCCTGCTGTAATGGCAGAAGCCTACAACGCTGCCATTTGCAATCAAACTTCTCCTGCTGGTTTGTAAACAAAGTTGAGAATATTTTTCTTATTGGGCTGTCTGATGTAATTTTTTGGGCAATATCCTGTTATATGACCACAATTATAGCGGAGTTCCTCAAGGTTGCCGCTCCGGAAACCATGCCAAGTGTGTGCGTGTCACGACATGAATAGTTTAAATGTTGTATGTTAATTTAATGTTAGTTAAACTGTGTTTTTCTTTTCTAGGCTTCATTCACGATATCTTCCAGTTCTTATCATTAATTGTTTTTAACTTTCTATCATTTTAATTCTATGTCCTAATCAACTTTACTCATTCACTGATTTTATACTTCCTGTTCTCCTAAGTAAATCTGATTTACATATTTTCAGCAATGAATGATACCAATCACTAATATTTTAGAAGTTTGGCAGAATTGTTAATATAAATATTATGTTCCCAAATATTTTTTTCATTACATATCTATACAATGAAATATTCTAGATCTAATCACTGTATTTACAAGAGGAAATGGAATAAACGAGAGCTGATTAGTCAAACAATATACATGTATTAAACAATCTCGGTCAAGCAATTTCGGGCCGTCATCTTACAGTTCAAGGAAGAGGTCCTTATGCATCTATATTAAAACTTTAATTGGATCAATAGTGCTTCTGAGATTCGTTTAGTCAATATTCAATACAATTTCCCGGCTCCTTCAATATTCATTTCCATTTCCAAATAAAAACGAGGTAGGTTAGATTTCTTCTAGAATTATTGTCAATTCTAATAGGCTTTAATGAAATTCTTCACGAATTTGATATTATTATTCCGAATGTTGTTATCCAGATTACACGTTGTAGTGGCATGGAACGAGGTATTGGAAAGGGATAACAACATACACGTTTTTATTAGAGTACAATTCTGGATTCACTTGGTCGGAAGATTCGTTGATATAATGAAAAATTATATGTGGATATATAAAGTGAAATTTCTTGGAAATAGGTTTCATACGATACTTAGAGACTGGTATTTCAAAAATTGGAATAAAAAAAAATTGAATTTTGCTCTTGCATCTGTCTCTTTATTACTTTCAATTCTGGGAAAGAGATTGACGGAACAAAAACCCCCGATATAACCGAGGTAATAAAATCGAGAGAATGAGAAAAAAGGAGGCTGGGAAATGCCAAAAGAGTTGTTATAAATAAATGATAAAAAAAAGAAACAGATTGATGAAAAAAAAAACTCCAATAATCTGCAACGCTACCCAATGCGAAAAACCTAAATGCAGGTCCCGGATTACAACACTGTAGCTTTCCATGCCCGTAAAACGGACTTAAGCCATTACGAAAATAGATTTACTTAGCCTATTTATTTCTTCTGTGTGAACTGACTAACAAATAAGTTTACGTCACCACAAAGCGAAAACAGCATAAAGGAGATAAGCCTCAGTAAACAAAGATTCGCATAATTTTCTTTTTCATTGTTTCATAGATCGTGTCTGGTCAGAAGGGCAAGGAATTTGGAAACAAAAAGAGAAATAAAACATGTTCATGATAACCACTGTAGTTGTTGTATAGATAAGCTAAAATATTTCATACACGTGTTGTGGTTACAACCACGGATAAAAGAGAAGGATTAAGTTCAGACTGGGGCCCTTTGATTTGAGATAAAAAATAAGAAGAAAAGAGAGAGAGAGAGAGAGAGAGAGAGAGAGAGAGAGAGAGAGAGAGAGAGTGGTCTGGCAATGCGTTTTACTGAAGCATGGAAGACAAGCTACACTGTAAAAAAATTTGCATTAAAAAACGGTAAATGCCTGGCAACATTTTTGCAGGATTTCTACCGTCTTATATGTGGGTATATTGATGTAAAGGAGCGATATTACGGTCACCAACTGGTTAAAGATAATAACAAAGTAGGGTAAATTTACGCTCGCCTGCATTCTACTGAAATACAGCTGAGAATAGTATATCTTTTTACGGAGAATTACCGATTAGAATTTCGTTTTTTTTTTTTTTCAACAGTGTAGTACATACATACATATACCAAAGGCACTTCCCCCAATTTTGGGGGGTAGCCGACAACAACAAGAAACAAAACAAAAAAGGGGACCTCTACTCTCTACATTAATCCAGCCTAACCAGGGACTCAGCCGAGTTCAGCTGGTACTGCCAGGGTGCCACAGCCCAACCTCCCACATTTCCACCACAGATGAAGCTTCATACTGCTGAGTCCCCTACTGCTGCTACCTCCGCGGTCATCTAAGGCACTGGAGGAAGCAGCAGTGTAGTAGTAGTAAATAAGAATGAGTTTCTAGAAAAAAATACGTAAAATAAAAAAAATATTTCATGCCTTCTGATTAGTGTATACAGAAAGATTTCCCATCAGGATTTTATCACTATCTTAAAGTAAACACCTTACTCCAAATTAATGTTTGGTGACATGCGTTACTCGAGAACCAAAACATTTTTGTAGGACGAGGAAAAAAAAATTCTTGAAGAGCAGGCAGGACAAATACATAAGAATCAATATAACTTGACGTTTTTAGGATTCTTATATATATATATATATATATATATATATTTATATATATATATATATATATATATATATATATATAAAATAAATAAATAAATAAATAAATAAATAATTAAATAAAATAAGAAGTAAAAGAAAATAAATAAATAAATAGAAAAAAAGGTCGTGAAGTAGCTGATCCCATGTGATATGAGCGACGTAAAATAATCTACGTAAAGTAAATGTAAGGTTATTTCTTTGATAAAAAACCCGAAAAGAGAGAACATTTATATATTATTTCAAGAGATAAGAGAATAACTCCTGTTGGGGAAGTCAATGTAACGAGAGAGAGAGAGAGAGAGAGGAGAGAGAGGAGAGAGAGAGAGAGAGATCTTTTGAATTGCTGTAGCCCAGTGGGAGGGGAATTACTTTTTTGAGACCATTCCGTTTTGATGTTATACTATACAGTGTTTTTATCGGAGCCAGAGCCACTCTCGTTTAGTTTTAGTATCTCTCCATCTATCTTTCTCTGGCCTCCCTACCTGCAACCCGCAACGGTCAACTAATAACTAGGAACTAAATTGTCTTTTTTTGGGAAGGGGCCAAATCATACCTACATGGAAAAACACTGGATAAACACAGGTCATTAAGAGTGCCAGCCGACAACATCATCATAATACCTACACCAAAAGAGAGAGAGAGAGAGAGAGAGAGAGAGAGAGAGAGAGAGAGAGAGAGAGAGAGAGATCTTATATATCAATTAAACTATTTGTTCAAAATATCAGAATTAGAAGCTTATACAAGAGAAGCTTATTTTGTAGCATTATTGAACACGGCAATAAAGATATCATTAGATAAATCAATAAGAAAACTCAATAAAATTTCGGTTTCTCTTAGCTGAGTGACTCCAATGAAGAATAACGCAATGGTCACTGTGACATTTATCCTTAAACATTTCAATCATGGTGATTAGCACCCTATATCTATAACACTAATTCTGTCTAAAAGTCTAGAGTATCCTTATTAAAAAGAATCAGATATTCCCTGTTTTACAGTTTGGGTTTGACTACGACTTGGGTGTATGAATAGACTTTGTTTTAGGGATACTTATTTTGCATTCCCAATTAACTATGTCCATACATGAAAACAAATACGAAGCTTAAATCCTATTACAGAGAGTTGGGGAAATATGTCCGGTGCAGGAAGTTTAAATGAAGACTGAAGACGTGTTATAATGTATTTCAAACAATACACTACCTAGCAAACCAAACCACCTCTTTTCACCCTTGTATAATCTTAGTGAGTCTTATATCAAGAGCCATAGAACAAGAAAAAAATAAATGAGGACATCGATCAGACAGAGATAAAATGGCTCGAGGTCCTTAATATAATTTGTAAAGCCAACATTATAGTCATTAAAATCGTCTAAAAACATTAGAAAGAAAGTAGACACTATGCTAATCATTCATTCTTTTTCAAGTCTATACTGTGCTCATCAAACGATACTGGTTTCATTCTACTTAGCATCATCAACTCAAGGGTACAATAAAGGTGCGAAAATCAAGCATGGACAACCTTTTGTAAAGATGGCATTTTACGCAAACCGATTAACAATGGTGAATTATCATTTTGTGAATAAGAAAACTTTCGTGCCTTCGAATGCTTTAGTCTACTGATTCATTACAATAATGGACTTGTACTTAGTTTCATATTACGTCCACAATAATACTTGCTATGAGCTATTGTCTACGGGAGGATTCGTGAGAGAGATAACAGAATCAGCCCACAAGATTCCGATGCAAATCAAACAATTCCTTGATCATGGTAATTATACAAAAAAGCAAATGTAATGCATTTTATCACAAAGAATAGCTCTTTAACTATTGCAGAGCGGTTAAAGAGAAGGAACTTTATTCGACACACACAATAAGGAATACAACACTCATTTTAAAAGGACCTAATTATTGAGAAACTTAAATAGGTCTTTCTGAATTTCTTTGTCAAAAATCAAAGGATTAGAATGACAGTCCTAATATGAGAATCCATTGATGAAGTACAAGAAACTTTTCCTGATCACTCACAACAGTCATCCACACCCTTGAACATTGTCTTTTTCTGCGTTGATTCATAATCTTTATTTAAGAAGACTACTAATTCTCCGTATCAAAAAGAAAAAAAAATAATTACCAACTATGAATTATCCTGCAAAAGGAAGCAACTTGAAAGTTTCTAAAAGTGGTGTATCTTAGCAAGGCAACACTTCAAAAGCATTTGAACAAACTAACCTAGCGCAAACAATTTCATTTAACCTTCGACCTACTTTATGCTCGAACATTTATTGACTTGATTATTTTTTGAAGTTCTATATCTATTACTAATTGTTCACAATTCTCTTAAATTGCACATTATTACGGTAATTATTTTATTTCTTTTATTTCAGATAGCTATTGTTCGAAGCAGTTATCCTTTGTCTTCTTTAACATATGATATTCCTTCCATGTCTTTATTATATTTAAAAAAAAGTATCATTGAAGTAAAACTAATTAGGAAGGAGCGTTAATAAAACATTATCTGAAGACTATATGGAAAAGTGAATACAAAAAGCATATACTCAAAAAAAAAAAAAAAAAAAAAAAGAAAAAAAAAAAAAAAGTCTCCATAACATTCAACATAATGAAAATAAATGAATTTCAT
>NC_090732.1:147840950-147843450 GCF_036898095.1 Palaemon carinicauda
TATATACATATACATACATATATATATATATATACATATACATATACATATACATATACATATATATATATATATATACATATACAGTATATATATATATATATATAGATATATATATATATATATATATAAATATATATATAAATATATGTGTGTACGTATATATATACATATATATATATATATATATATAAAATATATATGTGTGTACGTATATATATATATATATATATACATATATATATATTTATATATATGCATGTATGATATTCTGGAATCCCAAATGTTAAATGAAGGAAATATAGTAAAAGGAAAACTTAAAATGGAAAAGCGATCAGTCACTAATAATAAAACAACCAGATTTAAAACCAACAAAAGAAAAAAATAGGCTAAGCAAAATATGATTTGAAAAGATATAAGACTAATATGCTTAACACTGTTTAAATAAAAAAGTTTGAAAAATACAATATAGCCAAAGAGCTGTGTCACACCAGATCACTTTCCTTTTCAATAGATACTTCTGTGGTATAATTATTCAAAACCTCGTATCCAAAAGCGTTATTGCATATATTTTTCAAATCTACCTATATGAACAGTGATCGTAGAATTTTTTTTTTTTTTTTTGGGTGGGGGGGGGGAAACGTGGTAAAATATTTTATTTAATGAGTATTTAAAACAAATATATTTTTTATAGAGAATTGATTTTGCAGTTGATGAATGCATCATATTTGATTTTTTAACAACTGGCTTTTGCTCCGTTGTGATTGATCGCTTTTTCCAATTAAAGTTTTCCTTTTACTGCATTTCCTTCACTTAACTTCTGGGATTTCACCTTTCTTTTCTTTAGTTCAACAGTGACGGGCCGAGAGAAGGTTGTGACTCAAAGGCAGGATGGAAGCAACTGAGTAAACTTTATTATAGAACATTCGTTTATATATACATAAACTCCAGGCAAAAAGGGCATACAAAACATTACAGGCAATTTCATGTTCAACATACAAGCTCACCAGTTAATAGTTAACGGTGAGAAAAACAGACATGTTATTTCAGGTTGCTATTAATGCGAGGGGAGGGCGAAGATACAAGCCTAATACATACAAAAAATGGATTGTCATTACTATATACGATCGTGTGACACACGGTTGGTACATGTTACCACGTTTTTTGTCCACTGACAATCCTTGGCACATTTCTTCACGGCTGCCCCGAATCTGTAGTAGTAGTAGAAAAACTGCGGCCAATGGGAGGCAGTAAGTGGCTGTAGAAGTCGTTGGTTGGGGCGCAAGCGAGTGGTGGGTCATGGGTGGCTTTGTCGATGCTTCGGCACGTCACGGGGTAGGGGTGTATGTTCTACGCATTCACGTCAGCTTCGGTAGACGTTAAATAGGCGTCCTCTTTGTCAGGAGAGGAGGCGTTGATGGAGGTCTTGAAGGTCGTGAAGTGGCTGTCCATAAGGGCGGCGGGCTCTGGTCATCAAGTCCTTTATGGGTAAACTATCGACATCGGGTATGGCAGCGCGTACAGGTTTGGGTAAACGGCGTATCCAAAGGGCACGAAGTAGGTCCACCTCACAAGGTTGCAGGCGAGCGATACTGGTCCTTTCCCTGAGGGCGAGTGAAGCCCTTTGGTCCCCCCAACGGATGTTGAGAGAGCTGAAAAAGCTTTGCTATACGGCGGGCTGGCGACGGCGAGTACTGCTGCAGAAGGTATGTTTTGAGGGCGTCATACGCTATTGGGGCGTCTCCTTGTTCACAAAACCAGTCAGATATACGGGAAGATTTATCGCCGCGAGAGCATAACCTGCTTTGGTGGTTAACCGAGTCCCGCCCTTGATGCGGAACTGGGACTCATGCGCGCTGAAACCAAGCAAATGCCTCTTCGCTAGCGAACGACGAAAGTTTCAATGGGGCGGCGCCAACTTCCGTGGAGTCCGCCATAGTACCAATGACGGAGGGACGAGGGGGGTGGAAGGCGGGAGGAGCGAGTCGACTTCCAGGGTCACCATGAATGTTCTGTAATAAAGTTCACTCCGTTGCTTTCATCCTGCCTTTGAGTCTTAACCTTCTCTCGGCCCGTCACAGTACCAACTCGAGAAAAGAGGCAACAGAATTAACCATCTGATGTTCATGGACGACATCAAGCTGTATGGTAAGAACATCAAGGAAATAGATACCTTGATCCAGACTGGAAGGATTGTATCAGAATGGATTTGGAATAGAAAAGTGTGCCTTAGTCAAGATACAGAAGGGCAAAGTAACAGGGACTGAAGGGATAAGGCTACCAGAAGGGATTAACATCAAACACATAGATGAGACGGATTAAAAATGCCTGGAAATCATGGAAGGAGGGTATATAAAACACTACGAGATGGAGGATACGATCAGCAAAGAATATACGCAGAGACTCAAGGTGATACTTAAGTCAAAACTCAACACCGGGAATATGATAAAAGCTATAAACTCATGGGCAGTGCCAGTAATTAGATACAGCGCAGGACTAG
>NC_090732.1:147846129-147851129 GCF_036898095.1 Palaemon carinicauda
ATAATATATATAACATTCATATATAATATATATAATATACATATACATATATACATATATGTATATATATATATATATATATATATATATATATATATATATATATATATATATATATATATATATATATATAAAACATATTTATCATTTGTATATATATATATATATATATATATATATATATATATATATATATAAAACATATTTATCATTTGTATATATATATATATATATATATATATATATATATATATATATATATATATATATATATATATATATATGTATATATATGTAAATACATATTTATATATATATACATATATATATATATATATATATATATATATATATATATATATATATATATATATATGTGTGTGTGTGTGTGTGTATATATGTATATACATATATATATATATATATATATATATATATATATATATATATATATAAATATATATATAGATAGATAATAAACATATTTAATATATATATATATATATATATATATATATATATATATATATATATATATACATATATATATATATATATATACATATATATATATATATATATATATATATACATATCTATCTATCTATCTATCTATCTATATATATATATATATATATATATATATATATATATATATATATATATATATATATATATATATATATGAATTTGTGTGTTGGGGATGGTACGGAAGCAGTTTCTTGATTGAATGTGTTTCCATTACCGCTAAGAAAATAATCCTCCATCTTGCTACAGGATTAATCAATATAGCCTTAGCGTAGAAGTGATTGGTTTTCGGATTTTTAGTTGCAGAGAGAGAGAGAGAGAGAGAGAGAGAGAGAGAGAGAGAGAGAGAGAGAGAGAGAGAGAGAGAGAGAGAGAGAGAGGTGAGATGCTGGCAAGATAAATAAATTCGGCACGGAAGCGTGTGTGGAAGATGTAGATCCCTTTAGTGTTGTTGGCTTGTTTATAGTTTTGTTTATCATTGGCTTATTTTTTTAATTTTTATTTTTACTTATGATGGCAACTGTTACATTAAATCTAAAAAAGTCTCATAAAATAAAGTTCTATGTTATATATCGTAACCGTTAAACACATTTCAATATTGAAGAAGAGCTCCGTGAATTTATAGCTTTTGGAAAAATTCCAGCTATTGTGAAAACTAGTTCCCCTAAAAGATAACAGATAAGGTGAATTCCAATCTTTCAGTTCTAATTTAGTTTTTTTCTCACCTGGAATATCACATATCAGCTTTATGTAGAATTTATCAAAAAAAGGCTTTATATTCTGTTGATAAAAGTTTTCAAGTTTTCAGAAAAGCAGATCATATTAACATAATATTATTACCTATGACATACACTTTGAGAAAATATAGAAAGGAATAACTAGACTTTTTATTGATGTTCTAATATAGATACATTAATGTGAAAGCTCCTAATTTTTATGTAGTCTATTCTAAAAGTATAATTATGTGTAGAGATAATCGTTTCTCTATTCAGTTAGATACTTATTCTCCATGGGAACTGTGCATGAATTTCTTAATCTTTATATTTTCCTTGCGTATATTAAAGCTCTTAATATTCACAATTAAGTGAAACTTGCTAATTAATCATCATCTTCCTGACGCCAAATGATAAAATAGTATTCAACTAGCAACTGTTGAAAATGTTCATCCTAAAATTAAGACAAAATTCCTGTTCTATTATAGCATGTCTTTGAAAGCCTTGACCGTGCTACCTCATTAACTCTTTTCCTTTTTAAATTTCTTTGCTTCATTGCATTTTCTTTTTTTTTATAAATTCGTAATTCTGAGATTACAGTCTTCATTATCATACAGAGAGTATTATCCTCTCAGACTCTTATAGAGCTAATGTGGTTTAACTAGCAAGTTTTTAAAAGTTTATACTTCGTCCTTATACTCTCCCAGTGAACACGCCTAATCCATTTATTCCCGCTGGGTTCCTGGAGTATATAGTATTATTTTACTTTTTCGTCTGTTGTTAAGAGTATTTACAATTAGGCATTCTAGCTTAAACGCACACATCTATACAGTGTGTGTTCTGAATGTATTATTTTATTCTTCGGATGCACCGAGTGGTCTCTATCTATCTATCTATCGATACATCTATCTATATTCAAAGAACCACTTGTAGTGCATCTGAAATGCATTGCAGGTCAACCCCCAAAATCACAAAAGAACTATCTTAGATTACCACTACGTACGCAACTACCCTAATGAGATTATCAAGTAGGCATAATTCATATTATATTTTGTACTATGCCAAATATCTCGTGCGACCCGAAAACTTTTAAAAACCAACAACTTTTGTACAAGAAAGGCCTTTCTTTGTGTACCTGTTATAGGATATTTGTTTAATATAATTTAACTGAATGCATTAAAGTTAATTTTCTTTTTCTTAAATTTATGTGACATCGCTTATTTATGTATGCACGAAGATTTTTAACATTGGCTTATCTATTATATGACAAAAATTACACGGTAGTAGATTTTTTCTAACTATTGCATATCAAAACTTTTCAATTTATAAAGAGGTGAACGACCAAACTTAAAACAATATCTAATTGAGAATAGATAAGCACAGTAGATTTGACTCATACATAACAATAATAAAAGAAAAAATTAAAGTAAGTTGATGGATTATAGTTACTTTAATCTATGTAGATTTGTCGCATTACATTTTATTTATCTTTATTTTAGTCACTTACTAAATGAAGGAAGCTCTGATATTCTATAACTAACAGACTAAACGAAACAAAAATAAATTGTTGTTTAACTAAATGATTTACAGGCTGATTTTCCTATTAAATATGCAATTTCTGGCCACAGTATTTTTTTTTTTTTTTTTTATAAAGAAAGGGATTTCTATTGTATTATGTAGAATATTGCTGAGATAAGGAATGAGTTTTTGGCATAATATGATTATTTACTTAATGATAATAATAACAACTAGCGGACCCGTGTAAAATGCAGGAAATGATATTTACAATACTAATTATCTTGTTCCTAACATATATATATTTGAATAAAATGTGATAAGATATGACTTGTATATTCATTTTTAAAAATTAGCAATACATGAATTGGGAAAACTATATAAGACGTGCTTTGGTTACGTAATCAAAGTCTAATGTGAATTTGCAAGAGTATACCTTGAAATTACTTCCGTTTTCTTTAAGCAGAACCCATGTAGATTACACGAAATGATATTTTCAATACTAATTATCTTGTTCCTAACATATATATGTTTGATTAAAATGTGATAAGATATGACTTGTATATTCATTTTTAAAAATTAGCAATACATGAATTGGGAAAACTATATAAGATGTGCTTTGGTTAAATTCTAATGCATTGCAGTTCAATGTCAGTGAGATTTTTCTTAGGCCCATAAGAGAGTTGTAAACATTAAACCTAGATACTTAAAAAATCAAACTACCGGAATAGTTCTGCTTTATTTGTCTGCCAAAGTAATAAATCATCAAACCTTTATCAACGATAGAGGGAAATTAAAGTTTAAAATATTCTAAAGCTGCATAATGGCAACAGATAATGTTCAGACCAAGTTTGACTCAACATAAAATTCCCAGACTAACTAAAGCTGAAACTATCATTAATAGATAAAGAATGAGAAAATCTTAGATACAAATAGTTACACATGAATATGGTAGATCTACCGAGGAAACTGATGTAAAGAGTGAATTGTTTTCCATATTACCAATTATTAGAACTGCAGCTGTACTGTGCTTAGCAGAGTTCACTGCACCGATGGGAACAATGCTATATAAAGATTAAAACAAAGAACTGTAGAAAACCAAGACAAACAAAAGAATTTCATACTTTCATACAAACAAATAAAGTGTGACCGAGAACTTTGTCAGTAGCAGAGATAAGTAAGGAGAGTAATGAGACAGTATGAAATGTGAAGTGTTAGTGGAATGGATGGTAGGTTGTTTAGCGCATTCCAGTATTTTATTATGCATAAAAAGTATCTATGATAATAAAAAGAACATTTATCTAAGTCTAACAAACAAGGATGTCATTTGGCTTTAAACAGAGGCTGTGAAATTTATCGGAGCATTTATACGGCCGAAAAACGAACACAAAAATTGGTTGCTCAGTTTGTTCTTCACTTTGTAAATATACATTTGCCTATGGCATGAATGAAAAAAAAAGAAGAACCGAAACTGTAATAAATCGTTTATTCCCCTTTAAGTAAGAAAATCTGCGGGACGGTATGATAGAAAAACAGGTACTTAAACTAAAGGAAAAGCAGAAAAAAATCCACTAATCCGAAAGGAGTATCGATAATAAACAGAAACTTCAAGAAACGCCAAAGGAGAACTGGAGCCTCATACAAAAAAAAAAAAAAAAAAAAAAAAAAAAAAAAAAAAAAAAAAAAACAGCAACTTTAGGCGTAAAGAAATAACTCGATATAAGGCTTGTCCGCTTGACTCCTTAGTCTGGAAAATCGGTTACCTTACCCATTTCTCGCCTCAGCAGGAGGTAGGGTAAATGGAATTGAGTGATATACCCCTCAAGGGAGAAGGTTATAAAGTGACAGGCTTTTCAGAGTTTTAGGTGTTGCTGTTATTGTCTCTCCCTCTTTTGATCTAAAATATTTATCAGTCCACGTACACATCTTTCGAGCATATAGGCCTACAACACTTCATTTTTTTCCCGTTTTATATATAACAGGGGTAATTGGAAGGATCTCTTACTTAAGTTGAAGATAAACCGTTATTTGATGCCTTTATTTGATTCTTTTATCCACACCATCAAACAAAAACAAGTGATGTAGCACATCATACGAAAGTCAGGCGTTAGAAGAGCGAACTTGCAAAGTAGGTCAGACACTGAAGATTTCCTGGAAATGTTTCCGCCTTTGGCTTTATCTCTCGGGGTTTTCAGTTTGATTTTTTTATTCACTTGTTTTTTGCTATTCTTTCCAACAACTCTG
>NC_090732.1:147853629-147856129 GCF_036898095.1 Palaemon carinicauda
GCTTCAATATAAAAACTACCAAATGGGCCTTTGAGCTCCTCTCGCCAGCCAGCTCTTTGTTGGGTATTGGTATTTCGGGGGTTTATTACGATTTCCGCCAGGCATATAATCTATACCTTCCTAAATGCACCTTTGTGATGAAGCATTATGGTCTGCAGAATATTTTACCTGTCATTCATACAGTGGCTTTGAAATTCCCCATTTGATATGTGACTTATAGGATTATGCTTTTGCGAAAAGGAGAGGACAATGGGAACGTATATGTTTACAGAATCATAGATAGTTCATATTATTGGGATGAATTTAATTGTATTAATGGGAATTGGGGCACATGACCCAGTGCACCCAGGGTTGGCCATTCATCGCTTGTCTGCAAATGGGGGGAAACTCAGGATGTGATTTTAAGTAACAGTTACAACTGGATTGACGGCAAGAGAGGAAAAAAAGGAGAAACGTAGGCAGAGTAGAAAGCTAGAAAGTGGAACCCTACCAAGATCTTTTAGTAAAGCCTACAATGCGTTCTTTTTTTTTTTGGGGGGGGGGGGGCATACCAATTCATCAAGTACTTAGGTAAAACGGAAAATCTTATATCATCCTTTTTTTTTTTTTACATATATTACCATAAAAACTTTAGTATAGCTAATTGTTTAATATAAAATTTCCTGTCAAATGACTTTTATTCAGTTAAAGTTCCTGTTACATGAATTAGATATTGCCTTTTACAAATAACAAAAAAAAATTCAAAATGAATAGCTTTAATATATGAAATATTGCAATACGTTCCTGGTAAAATATTTGTTTATGAGGGAGATGGCTGAAATTTCCATACAATTATGCTTTTGAATAACGAAGTCTTTATTTTATATTCCATACAATTAAGCTTTTGATTAACGAAGTCTTGATTTTATATATATCTATCTATCTATTTATCTATCTATCTATCTATCTATCTATCTATCTATATATACATATATATATATATATATATATATATATATATATATATATATATATATATATATATATATATATATATATATATATATAATCTGTCTAGCCAGAAACTATGACAATATATTTTTCTGCGAAGCATGTTTGATAACAAAGTGGGTCAAAAAATATGCTGCAATTTTGTAGGAAGAACTTTTATTTATCATGCTCTAGATTTTATACTAAAAATGTATGATTTTTATCATTTTTTTTTTTTTTGTGTGTGTGTCTGTGTGTGTGTGTGTTTATTTTGGATCAAAATAGATCGAGAGCAATCTGTTAGAATATATCGAAATTCGAGGAATAAGATTACTGATATCAATAATATCAATAATTAATATTAATAATGTTAATGTCAATGTCAATGTTAATGTTATTGTTATTGTTAATGTTAATGTTAATGTTAATGTTAATGTTATTGTTAATGTTATTGTTAATGTTAATGTTAATGTCAATATCAATATCAATATCAATATCAATATCAATATTAATAATAATAAATAATAAATAATAAATAATGAATGAATAATGAATAATTAATAAATAATAATAATAATAATAATAAATTATAAATAGTTTCTCTTCCGCTGTAAACCTTAAAATGCGGTTTGCGAAACTCAATATATTTGCTAACAGACCTTGACCGAGTTTTGGGTGAATAATTAAAATAATGAAGCTAACAGGGAGAAAATTAAAGGGTCCCAAAAAGATGAATGATACCATGTGAGAGAGATTGGAAAAATCATTCTAAAATTTGAACTCTGATTAGAATCTATCTAATAATAATAGGCCAAACATTATTGAATATTAAATTCTTTTTTATTAAGTTTTTCAATTACCGAATCTGATAAAAATCGATAGAAAAATGGTATCATTGAATAGAAAAGGGAGAAATTATATAATTTTGAGTTGAGTAGGGAATATTACTTATAATTAAGAACCATTTTCAGAGAAGGGAAATGATGAAGTGTTTTGTTTAAAATAGGTCCTTGCATTGAATACTTATTGGTTTTTTATCTGATATTAATAAAAAAAACACAATGGTATTCAAAGACAACCTCTGTTTGTGTGTATACCCTAGATTGTGAAAATAATATGCTAATAAATTTAGTGTAGCTGGGGACTGGAAGGAGTTTTAAATATATCACTTGGTGAAAATACTGATGATAACTTCGCGCCTATGTTGTCATTCATCTTTTATCCATTTAGCGTCATATCTTCTGAGGCCAATGACACCAGACCCACTTTATCAAAACATACCGTTCATGCCGTTAAATGTTAAACGCCCATATGTCAAAGCAACTCTGCTCTGGTCAGGGTTTCCATGGACGAATTAGGCAAGATTTGTTTGCTTGCGATATGAAAGGTCAGGGTTGAGAGGCTCGTGTGCAATAGCAGATAAAATGCACCTTGAAATTGGTGAATTACGAGTGCTCGTCATTGTTCCAGATTAAGACGAGAAAGGAATTCAATATAGCTTGAGTTCGCTCTCTGGGTGAGGATACATTAA
>NC_090732.1:147861129-147866129 GCF_036898095.1 Palaemon carinicauda
CAGTCAACCGAAGATCCGGTCTTTCCTTGATGTAAATAAGCAAGATGACCAGTCCAAAACAGCCCTATACAGTATAAAAACTCAACAGAAGTATGGAAGCGGCCTAAACACAAAATGTGAATGCCCCAAAGTTCAAGTAATCAATAAGAAGTTCGTACCGTCTAGGGGGCATTCACGCATAGAGGACCTCAGAAAGTCGTAAACACCCAACTATACCAAATACGACAACTGCTAACTTGTAACTTGTATCTGGATATCACTATAAAAGAAACCAAAAATAAATTGAAATAACTTTTCGACGACCACTGAGCGTGATTCCCATCTTGAAAGTCTCCACCCCCTAAACGACAAAGGAACGTAATGTACGTCCAAAAATAGATTTTTTTTTCTAATATTCATTAAAAACCGAATGTCCCTCCTAAGCGGTTTGCTCTATACTAGTGGTGAAGTCGTTGTCGTTGTTTGTTGTTGAAGATTGCCTGGCCCTTGCGGCCAGGCACGGACTCTTGCAGACCGTAAGGTGAAGTCGTAATTGAACTACTTCTATATAGGTCTGGAATAACGAATCATCCAGCATATCGGCTGCGCATGCGCCAAGTTTTATAATCTTCCATTTTCTGTCAACTTTGCTAAGCGTAGGAAGAAAATGTATATATAAGCTGGATATACACTGTTAACCGTTATTACATTATATCAAACGTTGTATACAGACTTTATAAACAATTTAATGATGGTACTGATGTCTGGAATAATGTTTTAGGGTTCTAAGGAAACTTCTAAGGGACTACCCTTGCGACTTGGTTTTTTTTTTCTCTCTCTCTCTCTGGAAAGTTAGAATGATTGCATGGCTAGCTTCAACTATTGTAGACTTACTGAATTGTTATAATTGTCTTAGGCCTAGTTCCAATATAACTCTTAAATATGCAACTCTTTCACGCTGTATGAGAACAAATCTGAATATCCTGTGAATAAAAATAACTGTGTTACAACGATTTAAAAAAAAATAAATTCAGCGGTAACTGTTTTCACAGTGAGAGTATTTTTCTTTTACGACCTTGGTCTTACGTAATCTATGAAATGTTTTTCTGGGTCACATTGGAAAAAATATAAACCCATTTTTATACGAAATTTATTCAGGATTCTTAAAATCACATCTGTTATACCCTTTTTGACAAATATTTTTTGTACGAGTAGGTAGCATTATTTTATCAACATATCTCAAAATCTATCATAAATATATATGTTTTATTGCGATTCTGCTTAATTTGTCGTAAAATATAACCATTTAGAAAAAAAATAAACTAAAATTAATGTTATACCTCAAAAATTGTGGTGCCCGTAGTGATTTGAAAAAAAAAAATCTTCCTAATTTCTAGCTAGCGATCAGGAGATCGTTCCAGGAAACAAACAAAACTAATTATTTGCATGGTCGCCAAAAAAGGTAAATTCACCAGCTCACAAAATAGAAAGCTAAAGAAAAGAAACTATTCGTTACAAATCTTTGGCTTGCATAAGCTTTTAAGGATGAAAGCCGTGCCTTGCGAGAAATCATCAAGTGCCTTGCCAAAGAGCATAGCCTACTGGTAAAAATGGAGTCACCTGTAACCCCAGTTTCGGCTTGGTCAGAGTTCTATTCCTTGGCAGATCAAAAGCTATTATCATAGAGATAAATCCCCCTTGGTCTCTGATCTCGAAGAACAGTGAATTCGATATTAAAAGGTATTCGTGGCTTACACAAATAAATGAAAATCACGAGTAAATGTGACGAATTATCATAAACCAAACGAAATTGCTATCTTGGTGCCTAGGAACAACACTGCCCCTGGAAGTCTGAAGGAGGCGTGTTCGAAGGAACTCAAAACATTTTATTGCCCAGAGGAGATGCGCAAATTTCTCAGCTCATATCCCATCAGACACACTCCGAAGTCTTATGTTGGGCCAAAGCTATCAGGATCCCTTACACCAAATATTACACCGACATCCACGACAGAATATCCTTCCTTGATGGACCGATTGACGAAATCTAGATTGTACACAAGGAAAGTAAGTACGGCCTATTCATTATAGCTGATTATGTGACTTATGTCAGCCTGTTCAACAGCAAAACATTCTCTGGAAGTTTGAACTTTAGAAGTTCCACATATTCAACTGCCTTATTATGGAGATCATTCCACTATCCTTCAAGCATTTATCTCAATAGGAAGGGGGATCTCGGATACCCCTTTTCATTCAAATACCATAGAAATCTATGGAGGGGAAAAATAAATAGCACGGTAATCTAATGATTAAAACGATACTATTGCATGTTTAGTGTGTAAGGCTAAACTAGTAAAAGTTAAAGAGCCGTCGGTGAATAGTGCGTAATCCAAACGAAATAAAACTTATATTGAAAATTCAGTCAATAAATTTGATCCCCTCATACAGACCCCAAACAAATAAAACTGGATCTTTCCGTGTGATGATAACAAATAGGCTTTGCAGATGATGATAATAACAATAACAACAATATCATCATCATCATCATCATCATCATCATCATCATAATAATAATAATAATAATAATAATAATAATAATAATAATAATAAAAGCAGTTTTGACAGCTGCATAAATCCTGACGTTTTGGTGGAGGTTGTTATACATCTCAAAGATCTGCCTCAGAACCAATAAGTCAAGAAATTAATTAAAATACTGTATAAAAAGAAGGATACGTTTTCTGTTTCTGCCAATATTGCCTACTTTTTCAGTTCTCCCTTTAAGATGTGTCTCAATAAACTGGAAGTCAAATACTCTTGATGTTTCAACTTCGAAGCTCTCTTTGGGAGAAAGTAATATCGGAACAGTGTAGCAATCGCTATAAAAATGACGCAATTTCAAATAGAAAAACACGATTCCGTTGATATCATATTTTCAATATACACACTAACACAAATGCTAACACTCACGATTATATATATATATATATATATATGAATTATATATATATATATATATATATATATATATATATATATATATATATATATATATATATATATATATATATATATATATATTATATATATATAAATTTCTACCTCATACTTGGGAACGAACACTAGCCCCTTCTAATGAAAGGCCAGGTCGAAACCAACCATACCACGAGAGGCCATTAAAGAAATCGGAACCTAACGCTACCCAGCAGTTCGAGGATTTACCTGGCGAGACATCAGTCTCTTACCAGCGAGTTTTACCCGATTTCCCGGCCCACCACGTGACACAATTGGTAGTAATTCATTCTAATTATCCCTAATGAGTCGATATGGATAAATATCAACACAATATAGTGTTCAAATAGAAATAAATTTCTACCTCATACTTGGGATCGAACGCTAGCCCCTTCTAATGAAAGGCCAGGTCAAAACCAACCATGCCACGAGAGGCCATTAAAGAATTCGGAACTTAACGCTACCCAGCAGTTCGAGGATTTACCTGGCGAGACATCAGTCTCTTACCAGCGAGTTTTACCCGATTTCCCAGCCCACCACATGACAAAATTGGTAGTAATTCATTCAAATACCCCTAATGAGTCAATATGCAAAAATATCAACACAACATCGTGTTCAAATAGAAATAAATTTCTACGTCATACTTGGGATCGAACGCTAGCCCCTTCTAACGAAAGGCCAGGTCGAAACCAACCATGCCACGAGAGGCCATTAAAGAATTCCTAACTTAACGCTACCCAGCAGTTCGAGGATTTACCTGGCAAGACATCAGTCTCTTACCAGCGAGTTTTACCCGATTTCCCGGCCCACCACATGACAAAATTGGTAGTAATTCATTCAAATTACCCCTAATGAGTCAATATGCAAAAATATCAACACAACATCGTGTTCAAATAGAAATAAATTTCTACTTCATACTTGGGATCGAACGCTTGACCCTTCTAATGAAAGGCCAGGTCGAAACCAACCATGCCACAAGAGGCTATTAAAGAAATCGGAACCTAACGCTACCCAGCAGTTCGAGGATTTACCTGGCGAGACATCAGTCTCTTACCAGCGAGTTTTACCCGATTTCCCGGCCCACCACGTGACAATTGGTAGTAATTCATTCAAATTAGCCCTAATGAATCAATATGGATAAATATCAACACAACGTGTTCAAATAGAAATAAATTTCTACCTCATACTTGGGATCGAACGCTAGCCCCTTCTAATGAAAGGCCAGGTCGAAACTAACCATGCCACGAGAGGCCATTAAAGAAATCGGAACCTAACGCTACCCAGCAGTTCGAGGATTTATCTGGCGAGACATCAGTCTCTTACCAGCGAGTTTTACCCGATTTCCCGGCCCACCACGTGACACAATTGGTAGTAATTCATTCAAATTAGCCCTAATGAATCAATATGGATAAATATCAACACAACGTGTTCAAATAGAAATAAATTTCTACCTCATACTTGGGATCGAACGCTAGCCCCTTCTAATGAAAGGCCAGGTCGAAACTAACCATGCCACGAGAGGCCATTAAAGAAATCGGAACCTAACGCTACCCAGCAGTTCGAGGATTTACCTGGCGAGACATCAGTCTCTTACCAGCGAGTTTTACCCGATTTCCCGGCCCACCACGTGACACAATTGGTAGTAGTTCATTCAAATTACCCCTAATGAGTCAATATGGATAAATATCAACATAACCTAGTGTTCAAATAGAAATAGATTTCTACCTCGTACTTGGGATCGAACGCTAGCCCATTCTAATGAAAGACCAGGTCGAAACCAACCATGCCACGAGAGGCCATTAAAGAATTCGGAACCTAACGCTACCCAGCGTTTCAAGGATTTACCTGGCGAGACATCAGTCTCTTACCAGCGAGTTTCACCCGATTTCCCGGTCCACC
Organism: Palaemon carinicauda; assembly: GCF_036898095.1. NCBI lineage: Eukaryota > Metazoa > Arthropoda > Malacostraca > Decapoda > Palaemonidae > Palaemon > Palaemon carinicauda. Next base: position 147,866,014 of record NC_090732.1, read on the forward strand.
ACATGACACAATTGGTAGTAATTCATTCAAATTACCCCTAATGAGTCAATATGGATAAATATCAACACAACATCGTGTTCAAATAGATATGAATTTCTACCTCATATTTGGGATTG
>NC_090732.1:147881884-147886884 GCF_036898095.1 Palaemon carinicauda
TATAAAATCATAAGTGACAAGAGCGGACGAGTAAATGGAAACAATGGTGTCAAAAATCCCGAAGAAAAATCCATTAACATAATTAACATACCAGTTCCAACAGGGATGGAAAATATATTTCCACCTGAATTTCTCACCTAGTCTTTATCCTTTTTCCCTGGTCTAGGCAAGTTGATTTCCCTTGGCATTTGGATAATGCAAAAACATGAGCTTGTGTCGAGCAGTGCTTTAATAAGCAATAGTTTCTTACTTAGACTTGTGGTTTGACATAGAATTCACCTGGCAGCCAAGAGGAAAACTGTTTTGAAATAGTGCGCTTTTGATGTATAAACAAATATATTTTTCTTATATAATTCATTGAAAAAAAATGTTACAGAAATAAGAGAAGAATGAATGAGGTAGGAAGAGGTCGGTGGCTTCAAATCTCTTCTTCAAAGAATTGTTCATTTTACGAAGGATTTTATCTTTCTAATAAAGACTTAAGCTTTAAACCTACTGTTTGAAAATAGATATTAATAGAACTTTCCAATTTCACGATGTTAGCTTAACGGATAAGTTTCTTTCTCGTGGATTCGGAGCTGCAGTTCAAATAAATTTTGGGGGGTAAATTTACGACACTTCTGATCAAATAATAAATATTATGAAAGCAAAATGGACTCAAAATGTACAAAGAAAAAAGGGAAGGTAAAAAGAAGAGGGGAATGGAAAATTCAGAAAATATGCCATGTAGGCAGAAATAGATAAGAAGCAAATATTAAAAGAAAATATTTCTTAGCTCTGTATATATATATATATATATATATATATAATGTATATATATATATATATATATATATATATTATGTGTGTGTATGTGTGTATAAATATCAATCACAATGCCATTAATTATTGAATTCTACCTTTAGCAATGTGGATATACATTCACGATATTAAATGCCTTTGTGGTTAATATTTATATTGATCAAAACCACGAGAGTTAGTGATATGTAGTCGTCATAGATAACCACGTGTTATAAATTCACTAATCAATTATCATGGTGAAGGGTTGATTTAAAGTCTAAGAACAGATTCCTGAATTCGAATGGAATATGTACTGAAAACTTGTAATAAACTTATATCTCTCTTGATAGCTCTATTGGTAGAGTCCCAGCTAGCATGGATTTACATTCCCAAAGGTAGAATTCGATATTAATTGCTATTATAGTTAAGATATATAGACACGATATTGACCCCGTTTCTGCAGTGGATCGAGAGCTTTATCGGAAAAGGATCAAGACATCATGGACATTATTATTATTATTATTATTATTATTATTATTAATATTATTATTATTATTATTATCATTATTATTTTCTCTATCAGTCTTTCGACTGGGTGGTATTTATAGTTTAGGGATCCGGGTTGCATCCTACCTCATTAGGAGTCCATCACTTTTTTTTTTATGTGTGCCCTTCCTAGGATCACACTCTTTTGCATGAGTCCTGGAGCTACTTCGGCCTCTACTTTTTTTTTCTAGATTCCTCTCTTGGGATCTTGGGATCGTGCCTAGTGTTCTTATGATTATGGGTACAATTCCCAGTGGCATGTCTCAAATCCTCCTTATTTCTATTTTCAAGTCTTGATACTTATGCCTTTTACCCTCTTTCTCTTCAAGTCGAGTCCCATGGTAGTGCGACATCAGTGAGTGATACTTTCTTCATGATTTTATCAATCAACGTCACGTCTGGTCTATCAACGTCACGTCCATTCTATTTGCATGTATCACCCTATCTGTTCTGATACCATAGTCCCAGAAGATCCTTGCCTGATCGTTTTCTATCACTCCCTCAGGTTGGTGCTTGTACCACTTATTACTGCAATGTAGCTGATGTTTCTTGCACAGGCTCCAATGGAGGCCTTTGTCAATGAATCATGCCTCTTTTTGTATGGATTCTGTGCAAGTGCCGGACATTCGCTTGCTATGTAGTTTATGGTTTCATTTTTTGTATTGCAATCCTTACTTATAGATGTTATTTCCGTCTATCGTACTTTGAACATATCTGGTTCTTAGGGCCTGATCTTGTGCCGCTGTTATCATTCCTTCAGTTTCCTTTGTGAGCTATCCTCTTCAGTAGCCATTGATATGTGTCATCGCTGGCTGGTTATTTAGTCTCGCATGTATAGTCCGTGCATTGGTTAGTTGTCCTAGTCCTCTGTTTTGTTTGCCATTCTCCTGTCTCTCTATATATCTGGGCCTTCTTCTACTTTTATCAGTCCTTCTTCCCATGCACTCTTGAGCCACTCGTCTTCACTGATTCTCAAATATTGCCCTAGTGCTCTATTTTCGATGTTGACGCAGTCTTCTATACTTATTAGTCCTCTCCCTCCTACCTTTCGTGTTATGTGTAATCTGTCCGTAATTGCTCTTGGGTGTAGTGCTTTATGTATTGTCATACGTTTCCTAGTTTTCTGGTCTATGCTGCTGAGTTCTGCCTTCGTCCATTCGACTATTCTTGCGCGGTGTGTGATTACTTTCACTACCCAAGTGTTTATGGCTTTGATCATATTTCTGCCGTTAAGGTTTGACTTGAATATTGCCTTGAGTCTCGGCGTATATTCTTTCCTGATAGTGTCCTTCATCTCTTGGTCTTTTATATACCTTCTTTCCATTATTCCCAGGTATTTATATCCCAACTCATCTATGTGTTTGATATTGTTCCCATCTGGTAGCTTTATCCCTTCAGTTCCTGTTACTTTGTCCTTTTTTGAATGTTGACTAAGGCACATTATTATTATCATCATCATTATCATTATTATTTGCTAAGCTACAATCCGGCTTGGAAAAGCAGGAGGCTATGAGCCCAAGGGCTACGGCAAGGAAAATAGCCCAGTAAAGAAAGGATATAAGGAAACGGAGAATAGTGTGCTTAATATAGCTAAAGTCTCTCCTCTACCATTACCGAATGGAAATTAGCCACTGCAGTAATTAACCCCCTGAGTGAAGAAGAATTTTTCGGGTATCCTAGTATTGTCAGATGTAAGAGGAAAGAGAAGAATGTGTAAAGAATATGCCAAACTATTCGTGTAGCTGTGAGCAAAGAAAAAACGACCCGGATCCAAAGAATGGTCCAATGTAATACTATCTGGTCAGTCAAAGGACCCAACAACTCTCTGGCGGGGAGGTAGTATCTCAAAGGGTGGCTGGTACCATGGCCAACCTACTAGGGGGACCATAACCTGTCATGAAGTATCGCACTGCCCTGATACGAATCGAATCAAGGCCTGACGTAGTTTACAAGTCTAGATATTTTGAATAGTTGACTAAGCCTCACGGTTTAAAGCTGGGTTGGACAAGCGAAAGCGACCTTGAAGAAGCGAGGTTACTAAAACCCATTGCAGTCAAAGAGACGGGTTGGGGGCGGGAGGAAAATCGATGTCGATCCTATTATCATTATATGCATTTTTATTATTAATGATGTAGGTAGGGTAGGTGGTTGACCAGTGCTGAAAATAAAATCTATGAATTATATAAATATATATAGATAGATAGATATATAATGTGTGCGCGCTCGCTCGCGCGCGAGTGTTTCATAATTTCAACTAAGTATGACCACGGGTATAAAGTACCATCAATAAGTTATTGATGTAATTTGTTTTTGTGAATAAAAAATCAAATATGCTTTCCCAGAAATACTAATGAATTATTAGATGATACTAAACATAAAGAGAAACAAAGTTGATTAACCTGAGCCCCGTATATGTAAAGGCCTGAGCAACTAATGAATAAATTGGGGTAATTAAATTATAACAACCAGCAACATTGAAAGAAATTTTTCATCGAAATACCCGGCATAGTCTACATCTTTCTTTCCTGCCCAAAATTCGAGTAATTTGCAAACAAATTAACGCTGATATCCTCCGGTAAAATGGAGAGAGTTCCGTGGATAAAATAATTTTCGGGATACAAGCCGAATTTTGACCAATTAATCCTTTCTTCAAGTACTTATGACTTGTGTCAGATTTGAAGGTTATGCATTTGTTTTATATTTTTGTACCTTTACCTCAAACCTCTTTTGATCTATATGTTTGAAACTGAAATGAAGGCATGGAGTTTCATAAAATGGCAGAGGGTCATCTTTTGTCTCAGAAGTTTTGCATTCATTTTCGGCTGAATTTGGGGATAAGGCGGAAACATATTTCATCCAAAGAGAGAGAGAGAGAGAGAGAGAGGGGGGGGGGGAGGTTATGTTGATATAATTTATATAGATATATGATAATTTCCAAATGTAAATATCCTGCGAAAGAGAGAGAGAATCATGAGGGGTAAGAGATAGAAGACCAAATACACAGGCAAACAAATGTATGAATAAATATCCCTACAGACGGAGGCAGAATGAGCGAGGAAACCCGCAGCGAAATTAAAGGCTTTTTCCCCTGCTTCGCTCACAAACTAATTATTCACTTGGGAGGAAGTTCATTGTTCCAAGACCTCCATCAAGCTTGTTTTCTGCTTTTCTAAACTCTTCCTTGAAGGGAGGTCGATTTTCTCCCTCCTAATTCCTTCCCAGATCTTTATTTTTTATTTTTAGTAGGCCTTTGTTGTCGCTTTGATAGAACATACGATCCTAAAATTATAAAGTTTCTGCGCTAATTAAGAGGGGCTACAGGCTTTCAATTTTTACGAAAATGGAATTAATGAGCTCGGTGTTCACATTAGATGTAGTTGTAGAGCGCTAAAACATATCAGTTGATATTATTAAACATTAAAGTATTTACATAATAGTATTTTCAACTCGTAAATAGAGAATTTTTTTCTTGAATGGCGTAGTAAACATTCAATGATCTATTCTGGTTGTCCGTATGCTACCATTCTTGTCTATGAATGGTGCAGATCTGATTAATATTTATATTGTTGTTTATTCCTGCGTTCTTTACATAATTATTTTCTTGGAATCTGTGAATGTTTACAAAGAAGCATATAATTAACATACTCTTATTCACAATTCAAAATAATAATAAT
>NC_090732.1:147889384-147901884 GCF_036898095.1 Palaemon carinicauda
GAACAATATAGTTAACACATTCCCTTGGAGTACTCCACTGTTCACCATATATTAATTTGATATGTCTCCATTAACATTAACTTTGCACTTGTTATACTCATGAACAGACTTAATCAAATTTACATATTTAATAGGAGCACCATAATAACACAGAACTCTCCACAAAATTAACCAGTGCAAAATATTGAACGTTTTTTCATAGTCCACAAATGCCATCAAAAGCGGATTTCTATACTCTACACATTATATTACACCATATCTTAAAATGAAAATGTGTTCAGTACAACTTCCACCTTTTCTAAATCCTGTTTGATTACCTCCCAGCTTTTCATCAATCTTTCTCTCTAGTCTTTTTAGAATGAGCATACTACATATTTCCACGACAACAGACGTAAGTTAGATCTCTTATTTGTTATTTCCACCAACCCTTCTAGTTCCCATTCATCTGGTTTTTGCCTCTCTACGCCACATTCTACAAAATATTGTAAGTATTCTGTGAGTTGCTTCATTTTCAGCCATCATAATCTCGGTAGCTATTTCGTGTCCAGGGGCTTTCCATCTTTTGAGTTTTTTAATCATAGCTTCGACTTCAAACACAGTGAATTCATTCACGTCAAGGTCGTCCCCAGCTAAAGGTATATCAATCAAACTATTCCCTTAATATCGTCTATTCATGACCTCACTGAAGTGTTCCATGCAACGTTGCCTTTCTTCAACTTCTGTTATGACAGAGCCATCTCTCTTTTTGATGGATATATGTTTTTTCTTTTTGCCCCAGTAGAGATTTTTACACCATAGCCACTTCCCTGAGTTCATAGCTTTGTCAGCCTCATCTGCTTTCCTGTCTAGATATTCTCTCCAGTCATTCCTGGCTTTTCTTTTGACCTCGCTATCAATAATGGAATACTTAGTATGCTCTATATTGTCAGTTTCATTACTTCCTCGGAAACTTTCAACTATCAAATATTTCTGTCTTTGTCTCCTTTTCATAGTATCCAAAGTATCATTTGATATCCATGGTTTTCTCCTTGTGACTGCATATCCCAATACTTCACTACCAACTGACTGATATAGCTCCTTAATTTCAAACCAATCTTCATTAATTGTCTAATGTTTATCTCTCAGTCGCTATGACTACAAATCGATTCCTACATTTCAATTGCAGATGTTTCTCTGGGCTCATCTTCTAGAAGCTTGGTTGTATCAAACCTAGGTATTCAATATACCAATATATGCACCCCTATAGCTTCTTACATTTCTCAGTCCCCCTTCTCTATTAATGGCTGTGATCTATTTGATTTTTGTGATTTTCACATGTTGAAGTACATGTATATTTGTGGATGTCCTTGTGCTGGAAAAGAGTACCTCCAACAACATGATTGTTTGTTGAACAAAAACTTATAAAATGTGCTCCATTTTCATTTGCAGCTTCACTAAGTCCCTCAACACCCATCACATTCTTTATACCTTGATTATTCCTTCCACCTTTAGCATTGAGGTCACTAATCACAGTTTCCATTTATCTTTCTGGGATCTCGACTATTACACTCTATATCTCTTCATAGTATCCATCTTTCCTCTCTTCATGTGAATCATTTTTTTGGTGCATAGAAAACTACAATACTCATATTGCACTGCTTTGATTTAAACTTTGCAAGTAACAATCTAATATTTACAGCTCCATTCCGTTAATGCTTTTTCTGCTCTTGGTGTCATTATCATTCCTATCCCTTCTCTTCCAATTCCATCTGTTCTTTCTGAGTAGATTTATATATATTGCCTTGGTCTAAGATTCCTTTATCAATCCCCTTACAACGTGCTTCACTTAGGGCTAAAATATCAAAACATGAAATATTCTCCACTTGCTGTAACTTCCTAATCTGATTCATGGTTCTAACATTCCAATTACCAATTTTCTATTTTTCTTTTATCTATAAAGCGGGAGATTCTTAGCATAAACTCACATAAATTAAGATTAAACACAAGATAACTCATACGTTGTTCGGCTCAGGTTTGGTTTAAGTTGCTGTTAAAATTTTCCTCCATTATCACAAGGACGAGACTATTCTGCTAAGGGGCCAAGATGGAAAATTTGTCCTTGGACATTTCCCCCTTGAATGGTAATGAATAAGAGTTTCCAGTTTAAAGACCGTTGTAGCCGCCGGAAAATTTTTTCCCCCTGACAAAAATTCCCCCCGGGAAAATTAGCCTAGGATCGATTTCCCCCCGGGTAAAGCAGCTCGGGCTGTTATTACCCAAGGGGGAATTTCAGCCCTAAGATATCCCTCCCCCAGGCCGTTTTTCCCACCCTCCTTTACAGAAAAACTATTTTGATGAAATAAATAATCAACGGTAAGTTTGACAAAATATTAGGGATACATATTTATACAATGTTACGCAACGTTACCAACGTTATGATGCCATTGCTAGCGTTAGCAATGCTCCGATAATATCAACTTGTGTATATTAAAGCATTTTTCCATATACCCTTTACACAATATAAAAGGTACAAAAGGGTACAGAACCTAAAAAACCCACCTAACATAACCTAAAAGTTCCCGGGTCACAACCCATAGCAGGGGTCAAGCCCCCGGACTCCCTTCCCAGGTCACAAACCCTAGCAGGGGTCAAGCCCCCGGACGCCCTTCCCAGGTCACAACACCAAGCGGGGGGCAAACTTGTACTGGCAAGAGGTAATGTTGAACTGGACACTCTAAACACATTAATATTAAAAAAATAAATAAATGACTTACTTTTATGACCGGCTGTAATGGTCTGTTTTTCCCCCCGTCCGAAGTAATGGTTACTTCCACCAAGCAAAGGGGGAATCTTGGCCCAGAGGGAGGAATATTATCCTGGGACAAAGTTCCCCCAGGGGGATATATATCCTGGGCCATATTTCCCCCAGGGGGGAATTTCGGATGGGAGGAAAACAGACCATTACACCGGGTCTCAGACGATCTTTGTTTGGGTGTCGTATATAGATATGTGTGATCACTATTATGCATCATATATTGGGGAAAGTGAAAGGCATTACCCAGCAAGATTGTCTGAGCACTTCGGTCGTTCGCCTAGAACAGGTAATTATATGGCAAAACCACCCCCATTCAGCTATCAGAAACCATTCCCAAAGTGAAAACCACCAAGGAGGATTTTTCCATTTTGACCACTTCGCAGTGGTATTGACTTTGTGATAATGGGAAGCACTATTCCAGCACCAACTTAAACCAAACCTGAGCCTGACAACGTATGATTTATCGTGCGTTTAATTTCAATTTAGGTGAGTTTATAGAGCTGGCGCTTTGATTTTTTTTTATTTAGATTGATTTTCTAGTTTTAAGTAATTTTAATTTCATGGAGTTTTAGAGTTAGATTTTTCGTTTTAAATATTTATCAAACTATATATTAACTTATACATATACAATCCACCTAATATTTAGGCTCTTATGGTGAAAAAACATTTCCCGAAAGCTTCTGCCAATGCCACCAACCACAGATATCTTCTACGTCAGTCCTTTCTCTTGCATTTTGGTTTCTGTTTTCATAGCAGCAATATCCAAAACATTACTCATAGCTTTGGTGTTTGTTTGCTTTCACATTTTTCTTGTTCACATCATTGTCCCTCAAATCTTGTAATTTTGTTTTTGCCTGTTGTCTCGTTATTTTAATGGTTGTGTTACTAATTGTCGATATATAACGCTTTATCATGCAAGATGAAACACTTCAAACTATACTCGCTCTTTATGGTAGCTTTAATAATTGTTTAGCAAAGTTAAAAGATATTTTCTCGTCACTCGTCATCATCACATCTGCATATAAGACAAACAGTTTTCAGATTTTTATATTTCATTTAATCGATTAGTTTCCAAGACAGAGACCAACAAAAACGTCAACCACTACCCACTAATGAAGCCCTGTTTCCTCTCAGATGTCTTCATATTTTTAATAGCCTTTACCCTGCAAAGGATATTCTAAACTCGTTCTATGGTATCTTCAAAACTTTTTTTTCTTTTCCTTTTAGAAACTTGAACCACATTTTCTTTGTCAGTGTATTCTGATACTATCATTGGGGCGCCACAGAATTGGAAACTACAGTAGATGAACGAAAAGGATATTTTTTTTTTTATCGGGCTCTATAATTATATTAAATGGAAATTGCCTTAGTGCTGGCATATAGATGGAATATTACAAGATTTGGTATTCAGATATGTTAATCTATAACCTCTACATATGTGTAATAAACTTTGTAATATTTTTTTTTAGCATTAGCCAACATCCGATAGTTTTTGAAACTCGCTATTCCCAGTATTACCTGTATTACCGCAGTTAGATTTGTTATATATTCAATAATTAAAGATCGATAACATGGTCAAAGAATACATTGAGGGAATCTAGTGCCACCAGTATACCTGAAACAGTACACTTTGAGCTTTACACCATCCTTTCGGCCTTCTACTGTACTTCCGTCCCCGCTAACTTCTTTCAATTTAGTATACAGCCTCTTAACTTTTCTTTTAAACTGCAACTGCGGAGGTTTTCCCCTACCAAGTCCCAGTATTGGTCATTTTGTACAAAATTTATGAATCCTGTCCAAAGTTTAAATTATCATGTTCGATTTATTTTTTAACTACCATCAATATTAATCTCTTCTCTTCATACTGATCTATATCTTTTTTTTCCTGGAATTTACCATTTTTTACAAGATGTGTTAATATTGCAAGGTATTGAATATAATATCATTATATAGACCACCAGGGAGTAATATGAGGAAATTCATTGAAGAATTTAGTATTCTTGTGGGTGTGGTGGACGATATTAAAAATACATTAATTGGTGGTGACTTTAATTGTTGGGTAGATGATGATAACGATTATAAGACTAAAGAACTCAAGGAAGTATTTGAGATGTTTAATTTAGTAAACAGTGTTTCGGTATCAACGTCAGTAGGTGGTCATACACTCGACTAAGTCATATGTGGGAAAGATTCTGACCTAATAAGAAACCTTGAAGTGGAACCAGACTTTGAGATCTCAAAAACATATAAACTCATCACTTTTGATGTTAATATAAATTGCATCAGAGTATTGAAAAAAAATGGATCACATACAGGGAACGGGAAAATTTTGGTGCTACTATAGCGTGAGGTCTACCACACTATAGCGTGAGGTCTACCTCCCGTTAGTACTATAGCGTGAGGTCTACTGCTGAATTATTCGTCCCTCATAGATAAAACACATTTCATACATTTGTTTAAGCAATAAACACTTAACTTAAACATATCTTAGAAATTACTTAAATAGAAAATTGGATTTCTAATTATTTTCAAAAAAAGGAATAAAGGTAAAAATAAACATGTTATCATATATTTCCATACATTTATTCTAGCGATATACTCTTCATACATTTGTTTAAGCAATAAACACTTAACTTAAACATACCTTAGAAATGACTTGAATAGATAATTGGATTTCTAATTACATTAAAAAAGGAATAAAGGTAAAAATAAACGTTATCATATATTTCCATACATTTATTCTAGCGATACACTCTTCGTACATCAAACATGTTATCATTTATTTTCATACATTTATTCTAGCGATACACACTTCGTACATCTTCTAAGAATGACACAAATAGATCTGCATATTCAACTGTATCCAAGAGATTGTGCTCTCTTAAAAAGGCGAGTGCTGCTTCTGTCAGAATGACTCTTCTATAAAACTCCTTCAACAACATTTTAGTACCCTCAATCGATGATATCTCTTGTAGGCCGAGGGAAAAACTGATTTAGGACCTTCATTTGCTTCCTTTTATTTGGGCAGGTCACGTGGACAGGTCACGTTTTTGATGGATTTGGGCAGTTCATATGTTCGATCGTTAGGTGGGGGGCTCTGGGACGCTGGTCACGCGGTAGACCTCACCCTCCACCTGGGTAGGCGACATTTGGCGGTAGACCTCACGCTATAGTAGCACCAAAATTTTTATGCTGAGAATTTTATTGAAGCTAATGTAGCGCAAATGTCTTGTGAGAACATACATTGTGAACATATGGTAGATAGAGAATGTGTTGGGTGTTATACCAAGAAATATAACGACAATTTTGGACAAATGTACGATACCATGTGTCCCATAAAGAGCAAACAAATAGTTGTACGCGAAAATGTTAAATGGTGTAATAGTGAGCTATTAAAGGCAAAAAGACACAGACGTAAGATGGAAAAGAGCCAAATCCTCACAAGCCCGAAATCTATATAATAAGGCCAGAAAGGACTATAACATCCTGTTAGGAAAAACAAAAAGAAAATTCTACAACGGCGAATGTAAAAAAAAACTAATAACATGAAGGACTTTCACAAAAACCTAGATGATTTGATGGGATTAAAGAAAAAATGTCTTGCCTGACAATGTTTGTGCAGAGAAATTTGCTATATTCTTCAATGAAGAAATTGATAAAATCTTTAGAGGCTTCCCCCAAAATCACTTGGAAGGACAATAAGTTATGCCAGTGAAGGAGGGAAAGAAGTTAATAAAATTTAAGGAAATAAATGTGCGACTTGTTAAAGGTTATGAAAGAGATGAAGAATACATATTGTGGAAACGACCCTTTCCCAAACAGTTCAATAAGTGAAGCTCCAAACAAGCAAGTTGTATATAATATTTACCTGAACATAATTGACCTAAGTATATCACAATCCTGTTTTCCTAGCTGTGAAAAAACTGCGTTGATCAAACCAATTTACAAAGGAAAAGGTGATGTAAACGAGCTAAATTCATATAGGCCTATTTCAAATTTATGCTACATGTCGAAGCTTATTGAAAAAGTCATAAGTGAGCAATTATGGGCACATATTGATGAGTTAGAGGTATTCCCGGAAATTCAATCGGCTAACAGAGCTAATCATTCTACAGAAACTACCTTATGCTCAATAATGAATGATATGATAGGTCTTCTTGATGAGGGAAAGTGTGGAATTTTGATCATGTTAGATCTTGATGCTGCTTTTGACACTGTTGTGCACGAGTACTTACTTGACCAATTAAAGTCTATTGGAGTGACTGAGGAAGCACTGTAATTTTTGTGAAGTTACTTAATGAATAGGAAGACTATTGTAGAAGTTTCAGGAAACCGATCCAGTGAGAGAATTCTTATGAAGGGTGTACCACAGGGTAGTGTGCTGAGCCCTATCTTGTTTAACATATATACTATCGAGCTATCACACATCTTGAAAAAACAAAAAGTGGGCTTCAAACTATATGCAGATGATACTCAATTCTACCTTTCAATTTCAACAACACAAGATACAGAGAAGAAAATTGATGAGATAATGACGGAAATAAAAACATGGATGCCGAGGAAGAAGCTCAAATTCAATGATGATAAAACAGAATGTATGTTTTTTGGCACAAAGGTGGCTTTGAAGAATTACCAGTTAATTCAAAGTATAAAAATTGGTGATGCTGATGTTGGAATTGTGCCTGTTGTGAAAAATTTGGGTGTACTGATAGATTGTAATTTGTCAATGAGGGACCAAATAGTGAACACAGTGAAAGTGTATAACTATCACCTGAGAAACATAGCATTTTTTAGAAAATATTCAACAGAGGGCAGTACAAAAATTTTAGTGATAGTCACGTAATATCAAAGCTTGATTATTGCAATTCTCTGTACTGCAAATTGCCCAATACACTACTAAGAAAGCTTCAAAATGTGCAAAACCGGGCGGCTAGACTGATAGAAGGCATTAAACTAAGGGAGAGGTTAACTCCTGCATTGATCGATCTACATTGGTTACCTATTAAGGCTAGAATTGAATTTAAGATTTGCTTGTTGGCTCACAAAGCACTTACAAGTGATAAGCCTAAATATCTTCGTGATTGCTTGGTCCCCTACCCTGAAGCTACCAGCGCCGCTGTAAGAGTTAGACATGCTGATGACCCACATAGACTATTCGAAATTAGTGTGAATCATGCAATAGGAGGAAGAACGTTCAGTTATGCTGCACCGAGGCTCTTCAACGACCTTCCACTCGATGTCAAGAATAGCAAAAATGTGGCAGCTTTTAAGAAAAACCTGAAGACTTATCTTTTTAGAAAGTGTTATAATAGTGACCTGAAAACTATTAAGCCTGAATACAAATGCTAGCGAAATAACTGATGATGATACAGAGCAAAATATTAACTGGAAAGAAATTATTTTCACACACCAAGGCCCGCCTGAACAGACCTTTAGTGTCTGATGGAGGGCGAGAAATAAACCAGTAAAGGTAAAAGTATACGCCTCGAGTAATGAACCATGTTACGTTATGATATTGTATCATTCGGATTTATTTATTGAACTTTATTCAAGTGGACTTTTACAAAAGCTTGGAGACAAGAACACAAATTGGAATGTGCAAATATCCTAAAATCGAAGCATGTTCCTAATGTGATGAAAATCATCTAATTTGACTCCTTTCAGTAATTTAAATAATTTCCGTCGTTTATTTTTCTTTAACCTTTAGGTAACAGGTGTGGTAACTTTATATCTTGAGCATAAGTGGCGGAATTCTAGAATTTAGTTATTTTGCTACTCATGTCAATTATAGGTACTATTGATCTGGCTATTTTCCTTCTAGATTAGAGTTGAAAACATACTTGAATGGATAACCATGAAATACGTGTCTAAACAATGAAGGGTACAGATAAAATTCCTTGTTTCTATAGCCAGGATAACAAGTGATTTATTGCCTTTCATTTTGTGTGCAAATTCTTAAGTTTAAGTATATGAATGGGGCCTTCAGTATTTATTAAAATAAAAGGAAATTATTGTCTATGAAAAAAAGAAGGTTTTATATATAACTTTTTTTTTAGTTTTTTGCATTAGATATTATGGTGATCAATAATTGTGGAAAACTTAAGTTTGTGAAATATACACTCATAGTTATTAGCATTACAGTACAGTCTAAATCTAAGACGAGTTATTTCTTTTACTTTTGCATTTGATTTTAAATCTAAGACGAGTTATTTCTTTTACTTTTGCATTTGATTTATCAATATTGATAAAAGCCGTATATGAAATTACTATGAAAAAATATATATCTAAAAATTCGAAAGGGAAGTATTGGGAAATACACAATTGAGGAAAAATCTAATAATTGGTCACATTCAATACATCTTACCTTCTAATCTTGGAATCGAAATCAATTTTGTCTAGATTATTTTTTTATTCAATAATATAATTATAAAATCTAAGTCATATCAGATTATAATTCACGTTTACTAATTTTAAAAATGTAATGACATGCTTCGGTATAATTGCTATTTAAAAGTATATTTTTGGTAATCGTTACTTTTAAATAAAATTGGGAACAAATACTGTAATTCAGATAGGTGGTTTACCAGTAAAGTTTTAAATTTTGATTATTTCATAACAAGCTATTACCACTTTATCATTACGCCATGCTTTGTCCCCAGCACTATTATACTAATATGTTTACAAAGCAAGGCAGTTTACCTCAAGTTCAGCATTCTCTTTGTTTTTCCTGATATCCTAGGTAATTTATAGCCTCCTGTTGTTTGAAACAGAATATTCGAATTGTTACAATATTCCCCACTGCTTTCCCTCAATATACCAAGGTTTTCGTCGTTTTACTCATCAGTTCAATTTGACGTATCATTTAATTGAATTTGCGCGTTACGGAGATTTTGATTCTTATCCAAAACTCTTACATCTTTCTGGGGAAAGATGCATTTGCACAAAGACACTACAGATATTCAGTAACACCTCTACCCTTATGAGACCAGCATAAATTGCCAGAAGAGATTTACTTTTTATATTCAAAGAAAAAAGTTGAAGCATGGCTCAAATTCATGAGTACGGAACGCATAGCTTCCTCTTCTATTGCCAACTCAATCCAGATAATCAAACCACTCTCGGCTTGGTTATTATTACTCGCTGAGGCTTTTGTTTGGTTTCAGCTTCATCGGTCATGAAGGATAATATTTGTTCCAGAACTCGTGCTGGAATAAAACAGTTCGCAGAAAACTATATTTTTGTTGCATATCAGCACAATCATTGTTTTTTTTTTTCTTTCTTTCTTTTTCTTTACGTCTATTATATTTGTGACCAATTTTATAAATTATTTACCTTCAGATATTGCTGTTTCTAATCGTTGAATGTATGATAGATTTTTTGTATAAAGGACATCAAAAAGTGTAAACGTTTCTGTATTTGACTAAAGCCTTTGCATGTAGACGTGCTTATTTGGAGAAATAAGAGGACTATCATCTGAAGGGTAACATATCAGATTTGATTTAGAATATCTATACTTTAGCTAAGGGCTTTTGCTTCGAGAGTTTATGCTTAAACTGAAAAGGAATACAATCTATTCATAAAGATGATTTGAGCCGTAATTGCATCAAACGGTCGAAAGAAAGATAATTTTACATCGTGACTCATTTTATCACCTGAAATTTCTCAACACTGATCTATATTAATCCGTATATATATGACGCATATCAACATGCAAAATTATACACAATTAAGAAATGTGAAAGTTGTAAATATTGATTCATTAATCAAGATATCTTTATTCAGTAAGCCAGAAATCTTGATTGGGTTGGTATAATAACCTTAACACCTAGCATTTAAGGGTTACTTTTCTTGCATGATAGTAACCATTATGATTGCATGTAATAATTTTACCGCATATAGTCTAGAAAACCACTCTGTGTCCCGCTCATATTAGCAAATAGCTTACAACAATAAAAAGCTTAAAATTTGCCCTATGCGTGAGGTTGTCTTCCTTATTTTAATATTACTATTCTGTAATACAGTGATAATTAAGCTTAAGTATGATCTCACATATGCAATCAAGAACTTCACTATGTCCATGATTGCTTTCTATTTTATATTTCATGCAATACGTATAAATTTTTGTTTTGCATATCAATTTCGTTTATTTAATTACCTTGATTTTTATACATCACTACATATTGCATAAGACGAAAGTGCGTAGATGTGCAAACCAAGAAAAAGTACACATATACTTCGCATAATCCGTTCTTTCACTCTTTCTTCCCATGCAATTTCTTGAGTCTTAGGAGAAATGTGCCTTATAATAAATGATCGTCACCATCATCTGTTCACGAGCGGCTCTATTTCTGCAACTCTTTCTGGAGACACTATCGGCGAGGTCGATACTCAGTCATGCAAGGAAAAGATGTTCTATCTTTATTTCAATGATGTCAGCTTTAAATCTTTATATACGAGGAGACTCTCTCTCTCTCTCTCTCTCTCTCTCTCTCTCTCTCTCTCTCTCTCTCTCTCGTATGTTTTCTGAGCATTCTAATGATTTGGAAGGCGACAAATATCTTTTATGTCAGCTTTAAATCTTTATATGCGAGCAGAATTCTCTCTCTCTCTCTCTCTCTCTCTCTCTCTCTCTCTCTCTCTCTCTCTCTCTCTCTCTCTCTCTCTCCCCGTATTTTTCTGAGCATTCTAATGATTTGGAAGGTGCCAAATATCTTAAATTCAGAGTATTTGTTTTATTCACTTCGGTTCTGTTGACTTGTAAGTTACGTTAGAATTTATTGTTAATTACACAAGTTAACTAATGTACAATATGTTGCAAGTTCCACTAATGATCATTTGTAATGAATGGAAATAATAAGCGAGGACTTTAGTTACGTTCTTAAACAAGAATTTAATACGGGATTCGTATCGAAATGCATTAAGAAAATTTAAACACTCATGCCTACCTCAAATTGGATATATTATGAAGGTGGGATTTTGGGTAATGTTTCACGAATGCCAACCAGACAAATAAAATGCCTCTTGGTAATTAAGAACCATCATATATTTTTCTAACTCCTTGATAGTTATGCTGATGATGATGATAATTTAATTTTAACCTTCACTTGTTGGTAGAATAGGCTTTTAGAAACTTTTGTTATATATTTGATCGTGAATATAACTTAGGTTTTTAAAATATATGAATCAGTTCATCAGAATGAAATATTCTTAAGTTTTTAAGCAAATATATAAGCACTTTATTTATCTAATATATATTTATATGGGCTGGACATCCTGTTGACTTTTCTCTTGTCCAGTCACAAGAAAACACTCAACAGAAAAGTGATTTTTACTGTAAAGAATTGCATAAACTACTGTTTTTTTTAATATTCATTAATTTTTAATATTGGAGGAAACCTCTGTTCACTTCAATGCTTGAAAATAATAAGAATTGGGAAGGAAAAGATCTAAAGTGTTAACCAAAATATAAGACTTAATAATTTTGGACAAAATGAAAATTTAACAGGAGAAAACTAATTATAAGCGTTCTCTTAACATTTAAGGGAAAGGGGGGTGGGGGTCGTTGATGGAGAATCAGCTTGAAGATTCTTGGGTGGGGGAGAGGAGGGTGGTTAGGTGGAAAATTTGGCTGATAATGCCCAGATATTCCTCTTGGGAATCTTTAATGAGGACGCAAGAAGGGAAATAAAACCATTCAAAATTTGCA
>NC_090732.1:147906884-147916884 GCF_036898095.1 Palaemon carinicauda
CAGATAATTTTACATTTATCAGTCGTAAGGGCTTATTGTGCCTCATTGATAATCAAACCACACCAATCCAACCTCATTGGGATTAGAGCTAAACATTATTTTGTCTTGGAAACGAGAAACAGCTCATGATGATACAAGCATAACAAATCTCGCTAATTAGTCAATTGAAAATTCGAATTGGTGGCAGTCTTGAAATATAACCGCCGAATTAGTTACCTGAACTAGTTGTTTTGTTTAAGTATTTATAGTTGTCCAAAGACTTACATGATCTAGATAATTACTGTTTTCAAGCCTATTGAATTTGATTTTAATGTATATAAATCAAAAAGACACATTTTCAAGATTTTAATACCTATAAAGCAAAGGTATGTATATTTTTTTTTAAGACTTTACTGTTTCTTTTTTTTCGTTTTAGATGGCCACTAGATTATCAGTTCTTCATTTCGTAAGCTTTACACCACAATGTTTAAACCATGTCGCTGGTCCACCAGCTTCTATTGCTCACAGATAGAGCTGTAGGGGAATGATAACTGCAAACACTTGCATCTTCCTTTGCACCCTTTCTTACAGGAACACTTTCTCGGTTCCCGATAGCTCACTGCAATAAGGGTTTGTGTTGTACATATCTGCAATGCTTTTCCTTTCTGTGTCTACCCCCATTCAGCAGGAATACTCGTGTTTGGATTTGAGATGGATGACTGGCCTCAGATGATCCAAGCTTGATGTTTTGCACACTGTTCTTTCTTGGTGATACCTGTGTAAGAGAATGGAGATATCTAGTCTTGTTTCATCCACACTAGCACCTGTACTTGATCTGTCGTACTCGAGGACAATTATGTCCTACACCTAGTCCAATCATTCATCCAGTGTTATAAGTGTTGTGCGATGTATTCACTACCCAGATAACTAATCCCCTGTTACCCTTAGCGTGGGTTAGCTGCACTGGCATGTCTTCTCCATTCACGTGCTGCTGCCTAACTGACTTTTGTGTTAATTAAGCAGTATTTGGGATACTAGTAGGATGTTGCAGTACAATGTCAACATACATTTCCTACCTACCTGACGCTGAACCCTATTCTAAGTTTCACACCAGTGATGTCATCAATATTCTTTAATATTGCCGTCAGTCAATCCCCCAATCTTCATCATCATCATCATCCCCTCCTACACTCATTCACCCAAAGAGCCTCGGGTAGATTTCGCCAGTCGTCTCTATCTTGAGCATTTAAATCAATACTTCTCCATTCATTATCTCCTATTTCAAGCTTCATAGTCCTAAGCCATGTAGGCCTGGGTCTTCCAAATCTTCTAGTGGCTTCTGGAGCCCGATTAAATGTGTGGTGAAGTGATCTCTTTTTGGGAGTGCAAAGAGCATGACCAAACCTTCTCCATCTACCCCCTTTCTATGCTCTCGACCACATATGGCACACGAGTAATCTCTCTAATAGTTCCACTTCTAATCTTGTCTTGCCATTTCACTCCCAAAATTCTTTTAAGAGATTTTTCTCAAACCTACAAAATCTGTTGGAGACTGTTTCATTGTCATACTACGACCTATGCCCATACAGTAACACCAACCTCGCTAAACTGATAATATAGCCTGATTTTTTATGTGCAATTTCAGACGATTTGATTTCCAAATTTTACTTAACCCTGCCATTGTCTGATTTGATTTTTTCAATCCTTCAATAACCTCATTAATTTAATTCACCTAAAAGTTTTGGAGCTAGATGTACTCTATCACATGCAGAGAATTTATGTATGCAACCTTCATCGAGCCTAGCTCGCGAGCTAACAGATTATCACAGATCTGCAATGAGAGAATTAGTGAGAAAAATGTGTTTGTAGGCTTTTAAAAACTGTCAAATCTTAAAACATATGTATCAGTTTACATTATAAACAGAAAATTATTGTGAAAAATGTGTTAGCCTGCTTTTTAAGCCTAAAGATCTATTTCAGTAACTTTGAAAACATAGAAATTCATGTCTAGATAATAGAAATCGGACAATTACTAATACCTTCTAAGCAAAAAATTAACTTAAGGGTGCTAATTGGTAGCCATTTTGAAAATGGCAGCCATCATGGATTTTCAATTATCCAATTGGCCAGGTTTTGATTAGAGTGACTCGGAAAAAAAGCGTGCCAAATTAGATGCTTGTATCATCATTTGCACGAATTTTCTGTTATCTCCTACACTACAAGTAGCAAGTAGATGTTATCAATGTTTATTTTGTTCTATTGGAAGATAAATACAAAATATTGCATCTTATCTAACCTTAATATTCATCACGAATACATAAGATCCTATAATTGAATAATTTATTTGCTACACCACTGGTCATATGATCAACACACAACGTTGAGCTTGGTCAGTGGTTGTATGGTGACACCAACAAGTACCGGGGGCTGTAGCATGTAAGTTTAGTTACGTCGAAGATTTCTCTATTGTCCAAGCCTCGGATCCAGTCGGTAAATAATTTGGCGGTCACTAGTAGAGAAAAATATATTATTGTAATGTCTTTATTTCTATGTAATTTCCCTAGATTATAAATATTTGTTACTTCGCATAATTATGATCCATTTAAGATATTACATTGTTTGAAGATACAAGTTATGAATCGTTATATCAAGAAAAAATAAAAAATATTGAAAATAAAGTAAAGTCAGAAAGACAAGTTTTTTTTTTTTTTCTAGTTATAGAAGGTTTATTGAAGGAAGGAAGAGAAAAAAATAATGAGAATCATCCATTCTCTTTATTTTTGTTTATCAATATCACCGAAGGTGCCGAAGGTGCTTCTGGCTAATGAAATTGAACGCCCACATGAACAAAATTGAAAAGGGTAATACTGAACACATCACCATATAATCAATAAGTTACCGAATATGTAAGACATTATTTTCAACGACATAAATTGTAGCTTTACACAGACACCGTCTGGGTAGAAGTTAAAGGTGAGAAAATTTTCCTTCATCGACAAATTTTTCGGATTTGAAGAGCCTGATAATAATCATTTGTTTATCAGGGATATCCAAAAGGGTATTTTTTTTCTTTCCCCCCGAAGTGAAAGTTATCCTATGAGATAATCTTGATTCAACATACTATATTTACTGAAGGGTATGATTCGGAGTCCTTTATTCTATTTGATTACATCCTTCCTTCATAGTTTACCATCTTTTGCTCATTGAGTACTATATGCATCATAGAAGCTGAAACTGGTTCTGATCAGCATCTGAATAGGTAACCACTAAAAGCAAAACCATTTCTGCACGCAACTCCTGGGCTCAATATCATCTGTAAGGAATGTGATAGAACTTATGGAAAGTAGAGGGCTAACGATAAAAAGAAAACTTTTCACGATTCGTTCAGTATTATGTTCGTTGTAATTGAGATTTAAATCAAAAGTATCCTCATTAGTGTGGAGAGTTCATAGGAGCATTCACTTACTCCGAGTCTTTTTGTAAAGTATGCCTGGATGCTCAAAATTGTGGTTTCATTTAGGAAAAGGATCGCCTGAATCCAATACCCCCTTAAATACGATGACTCGTTTTTTCCAGTTAAAAGTAAGATTCATAATAAGCGTGTCTATTCAGTTTAAAAAGGAAAATGTTAAATATCTCCAAGCTTTGTAAATAAGAAAAATAGTCGCTGTGCTAACCGGTATCGCGTTTTTATGATTATTTATGAAGATATTGAGAAATGTAAGAATGTCTAACCCATAATTTTGCGTGTGACAGTAGTTACCCTTTTATTATCTAGATCATATCTGTTTCCACTACGATTGATTAATTTAAAGTTTTCTGGCATCCTTACATCTAAGGTCATTGACGATGTAATCAAACCGTGTATTAGTATGAAAAGTAGAAAAGACTGTTGCATTTCCTCACGTGCTATGTTGATTTGCAATTTTTATATATAAACCATTGGTTTGAATCCTTCACCTAACGTTTTTTTTTGCAGGGCAGTTTAATTTAAAGTTAGCCTTATGCTAAACATGCATTTATATCTAACATGGGACCTATATTAGGTAATAAATATAACAGCTTTTTCTTTGCAGTAAGGTGTTCTGTAGGTTACCAAAGATTAGCAATGAGTTGTGTTGCTTTACTTGAGAAAAATCTGAAGGAAAACATATACAGATTCCTTTTTGTTAGTTTTTGATATATATATATATATATATATATATATATATATATATATATATATATATATATATATATATATATATATATATATATATATATATATATATTATATATATATATATATATATATATATATATATATATATATATAGAACTATATCTCCTTATAAACCTAAACTGAACAGTAAGTTTTAGTAACCCCATAAAAAGACTTTTCTCGCCCAGAGAATAAACTTTTTAATCTCGGCACCGACATTTATCAGAATGAAGAATCGCGCTGCGATACAGAGCGGAACTCGCATTGGCCCCTGTAAATCTCTCTTTATGGGACCAGGAAACTGAGGAAAGAAACCCAAATCGCCGGACTCCCTTATGTACAGTTCTGCCAACGGCACTATATAAATCATAAAAAGTTATAGCTTGGTCATCTGTATGCTTCCGCTGCTCGTTGTTATTTTGATTTTGCCCTTAGCTATCAAATATGCATTTATTAATGCCACTAACAAGCCGGATAGTAAGAAAGAACGACGACGGGATATTTATCACGCTTTTCCAATTTCACTTTCAGATACCTGGTGTGGTATTTTTTCCTTTTTAATCAAAATAACGTTCTTATAATATATTCGCTAAAAAACAGTTTAGCTCAAGATATGAAAAATATCACTCTGAAAAACTGTTAATTGGTTTTTTTTTCTTTGGGGGGGGGGGGTTTGGCCGTTTTAGGTCAGCTTTCCGAGAGTTTTTTTTATCTAGATGTTTATAAAGAAAAATATCCAATTGTGTATACTTGTAAAGATGTTTATTGTATGTACAAACACCATTGAAAGTATCCTCGTCAACATCTACTCTGATTATATAGTCACTGATCCATTAACTATTGTTTATAATGCAGTCGAACATTAGAGAAGTAGAACATTGGCACTTTGAAAAATATTTAAGTACTGATTTCCAAAAGACTAAAAAATTATGGAAAATATGTCTATGACAAAAGTTAAAAGGAAAAAAAAAATCCTCATTTCGGGATCTACGTATAAAAGCAACAATTGGGGGAGATGTCACTCTAAAAAAATAAGCTGTTGTCACATTAGCTGGCTCCTTATCCATTGGAGTTTTTTTTTACAATAATGGTGATATGTGTGTGTAGTCCAGCAACCTGCTTTTAAAACTGAATTATAAGTAGAATTAGTAAAATGTAATCAGAAACCTTCAAGTGTCATCATCCAAGATGCCTGTGCCTCGCTTCCCCACACAAGGTTTCTGATTTTCTTTATAAAGCAGAGAGCTAATTATAAGATACGCCGAAGCAGTGTCTATGCTGTACATAGCATTTGACCGCTTAACCGCTATTACAAAATTAGCACTTAGTCTTGTTGTAGATTTACATAACAAAAAGGAGTTATTCGTGACTACAAGTTTCCTGAAGAAATCACACTTCCAGAACAAACTTTACTCCTGAATGTCGCTGCCAATAAGGAACAAATAATACGAACGATTGATGACCAAATGAGTAATATGCCTTCAGAACCTGGCAAACAGATCATCATAGCTGGACCAGATCCAAAGCCAGATAGGAGTTGGCCCTAAACAGAAAACAGTTTTTTCCTGAAGAAACTGGTGTTCGGATGGCATACCTCATGACCACATGATTCAAGAAACGTCTGTTCGACAAGTCCTATAAAATGTGTTTCTGTGGACACTGATATCCTGGTCATTCTAGCTCATCATCTGCATGCAAAAATAAATGGATAGTCAGGAAATATATCACGTCGTATGGAATCATGAAAGTGAAATAACTTTGTCATATATATAAAATAGGTAATGCATAAAAATATCATGACAAACATTCTTACTGCTTATTTATTTACTGAATGTGCCACAGTTTCTTCTTTTGCTGGCATAGGTGAAGCAACAGCCTTTAAAAAGCTGAAAACATCAAATGGTCTTTAAAAACTTGACAATTTATGTGCCTCGAAAGAAGAGATAGGATCGTGTCGACAGTTCACTTCCATGCTGTATAACCATGAAAAAAATAAAGGATCTTAATTATGGTATGCGCAGAAACCTTAAGATGGAAAATTTTAAGGATGTAACATATTCCATCAAACGAATGCAATTTACCACCAACAGTGGGATGGCTATTATTTATACTGCCAACGTGCTCATTATCAAGAGGCATTGTGGAAAGTCTCAGGTTTTGCATCCCTGACAAAAATTAGCCTTCTAGAATCTGATTGGAAAGTGAAGAGATTACTGCATCCACAGCAGTCTCCAAAGACAGATGCCACCAGCACCAAGAAGAAATAACGAGCCTCATTAAGTATTCATGCAAAATGTGATGTAGCGTAGCATTTTGCACCTGCACAAAGCATTACTCTCCTTCACAATGTTCTGTAAGCGCTTCACAATGTTCTGTAAGCGTAGAAAGTCCTGTCAGTGCATAATTTGGGTGTTTGAAAATATAGATAAGATTTTCCTAGAATCCATAGTTGAAGGTCTTAGCGAATCGTCACATATTAAGAAACTTCTTATTTCTCCGGTATTTGTGAGTTTTGATATCGAATTATTATCATTTGCTGTTTTTTCCTAATGTTAGAGAGAGAGAGAGAGAGAGAGAGAGAGAGAGAGAGAGAGAGAGAGAGAGAGAGAGAGAGAGAGAGAGGGTGGGGGCGCATTTCCAGTATAGCGTCGTGGGGGCTATACGGTAGTTAATTTTCGTGTTTATATGATTGACAAAATTATTTTACCCTTTTGATTGTTATAACCCTTATTTTTTTTTATTTCACTTTTCCTTATTAATATTATTATCATTATTATTACTGTTATTTTTGTTATTATTAGTATATGATATCCGTATTTAGGCGTGTTTAGTAAATTACTCAACAACTGATAATTTAAATCCATAATTTTCTGACATTTGGCAAGACATTCTTATTCCTCCTTTTTAACCTTGGATAAAGTATTTTAATCATTAAAAGTTTTTGAATATCTTAATATAAAACTGAAAATAATCGTATTGTTTCCAAGGATAGCAGATCTAGTACAATGGCTGTCAATTCTGATTCCCTAAAAGATAAATTTCACTATAGTAAATATATTAAAGTTAACGCTCTCTTGTTAGCACAAAATAATATAACTTAAATAAAGGATTTTTTGGGGGATATAAGATAATAATTACCATTTATTTGTTTAAGATAACGTAAATTGAAGGTTTATATTGGACAAACTGGAATCTATTCGCCATATACTTCATACCCATCAGTAACCCAGAACTGGCGTTTACAATTTCCTTTAAACTTTCAATTAAAGCTTAACATAGGTCATGAATATGTTTTAGCATTTGAAGTATAATAACTTATTTTCAGAATAACATATATTCGGCCGGCGATTTTTTTACGGTTCCGGGAAAGTATTACAATTTTTTTTATTATTGTTATGAAATAAGTCCTGAATACCATGAATTCTTTCAGCTGTGATAATTTGATAATATTTTTGAAAGAATAATAACAATAACTAAATAAGCTTAAGATCTATCATTAGGTTTTTAAAATATGAGAAATACCTCTCATCTAATATCGAAATTTAATAGGAAAAGACTGTTTAAAGCAGAAGCTTACTTGGGTACCAGGATAACCAACTTAGAAATACAATAAATGTTACAATACTTACACAAATTGGAAACAGAAACATAATTGAAGTAGGGTTCTAATTGAACGGGTTTAAGATATGTACATCCCGGACAATTAAAGGCATATTTATAATATTCTAGGTTTGGTCCATAATTGGTACTATGAACAAATTCCTTTACGATATATTGTCATTTGCTGGTAATTCTTTTTGAAGAAAGAGTTTGTGAATAATTACATATCTTCACCATAGCATTTATCAATGAATTCTCTTCATATAAGTACTAAAATAAATTTTCTATAATCGGAAGAGGAATCATAGTAAATAATCTGTTCATGAGCATTTTAGCAAGATGGTGAAAGGTAATCGAAATATAAGTATTTTATCTTTCATTAATATATTATCTAAATCACTATTCACTCTCCATTATAGAATATTCTCTTACCTTAAACGTATTTGCAATTCTGAACAAATTTTGCTATATCAGTCCAATTTTGCCGGAATTATAGTCGAGAATACCCTATTAAGATTTCTTTTATATCAATTTTGGTATTTTTATTATATATATTTTTCATTTCATTGTATTCATGCTCATTCATGAATGCGATAGATTTCTGAAGTATTTTCAAAGATAGAACACAATAGTTTCTGTGGTGATTGACTGAATTTTCAAGTGTTATTTAAGGTACCAATAGATGGCCTCAGTGCAGATATTTTTTTTTTTTTTTTTTTTTTTAATAAATTACTGGTAAAATCTAGTTTTGAGGAACATTTGGGTCGTTGCTTCTCGATCGACTTAGCCAATAGGGACAGATTCCTGTAAACATTTAGCGAATAGTTGTTTGCTCATTCAATTACCCGGAAGAGCAAAGGACAATTCGGCAAAGGTCATAGTAAAATCTTATCTTGTTAGATTATTTGGACATAGAGTGGAAACACTTAATTTATTATAGTTATTTCCTATCAGTTATTGGAATAATTCAACATGACAAAAGCTCCAGCAACGCCAACAATCAAAATCTTTTATTACTACCTAACTCTCAAAATGAAAGTCCATCCAAATTGAAGCTTTCTTAGATGTTATATCAATTTGTTACTGATTTTTGTAACAGTTTTATTAACTGTAAAAATCAACTGTCTTTAAAAGTTACATGTTTGATTGTAATGTAAAAACGAAAAGAGAATTTTAATTTAATATGATATTTGGTTAGCATTTATTCTTAATATTTCCATATTTTGACCTCTGTTGTTTTTATGTGAGTATAAATGCAGACAGCTCTCCTCCGGAGGTGAACCTACTTCGTATCCTTTGAGTACGACGCCTACCCTAATCTGTACGCATTACCATTCCCGATGTCAAGATTTTTCCCATGAAGGACCTGATGACCAAAGTCGACTCCCTTATGAACAGCCGTTTCACCACCTTCAAGAGCTCCATCAACATCTCTGCTCCTGGCGATGAGGACAGCTATTCAACATCGACCAAAACTGACATGAATGCAGTAGGACACAGACATCCTCCACGTGACGTGCTGGAATAGCGGCAAACCAGCCACATTTCCCACCCCTCACTCTCACCCCAACCAACGACATCTACAGACACTTACTGGCACTCCTCGGCCGCAGTTATTGTTATTATCATCATTATTATTATCATTATTACTTGCTAAGCTACAACCCTAGTTGGAAAAGAAGGATGCTATAAGGCCCGGGAACCCAACAGGTAAAATAGCCCAGTGAGGAAAGGAAACAAGGAAAAATTAAATATTTTAAGAACAGAAACAACACCTAAACCAATATTTGTAAAATAAACTATAAAAACTTCAATACAAGGGAAGGAGAGATTAGATAGAATGGTGTGCCCAAGTGTACTCTCAAGCAGGAAAACTCTAACCCAAGACAGTGAAAGACCTTGGTATAGAGGCTATGGCAGTACCCAAGACTAGAGAACAGTTATTTGATTTTGTAGGGTCCTTCTCGAAAAGCTGGCTACCACAGCTAAAGAGCCAATGAACAATTATAGTGCAGTGGTTAGCCCCTTAAGTGAAGAATTGTTGTTTGGTAATCTCAGTGTTGTCAGGTGTAGGAAGACAGAAGAGAATCTGTAAAGAATAGGCCAGCCTATTCGGTGTATGCGTAGGGAAAGTGAACTGTAACCAGAGAGAATGATCCAATGCTGTACTGTCTGGCCAGTCAAAGGACCCTATAACTCTCTAGCGGTAGTATCTCAACA
>NC_090732.1:147920300-147922800 GCF_036898095.1 Palaemon carinicauda
TAAATTAAACTGCCCTGCAAAAAACGTTAGGTGAAGGATTCAAACCATTGGTTTATATATAAAAATTGCAAATCAATATAGCACGTGAGGAAATGCAACAGGCTTTTCTACTTTTCATACTAATACACGGTTTGATTACATCGTCAATGACCCTAGATTTCAGGATGCCAGAAAACTTTAAATCAATCAATCGTAGAGGAAACAGATATGGTCTAGAATAGATAATAAAAGGGTAACTACTGTCACACACAAAATTATGGGTTAGATATTCCTACATTTCTCAATATCTTCACAAATAATCATAAAAAAGCGATACCGGTTAGCACAGCGACTATTTTTCTTATTTACAAAGCGAAAAGATATTTAACATTTTCTTTTTTAAACTGAATAGACACGCTTATTATGAATCTTACTTTTCACTGGAAAAACGAATCATCGTATTTAAGGGGTTTTGGATTCAGGCGATCCTTTTCTAAAATGAAACCTCAATTTTGAGCATCCAGGCATAATTTACAAAAGGACTCGAGATAAGGGAATGCTCCTATGAACTCTCCACACTAATGAGGAGACTTTTGATTTAAATCCCTCGATTTTTCAACGAACACAATACTGAACGAATCGTGAAAAATTTTCATTTTATCGTTAGCCCTCTACTTTCCATAAGTTCTATCACATTCTTTACGGATGATATTGAGCCCAGAGTTACGTGAGGAAAGGGTTTTTGCTTTTAGTGGTTACCTATTCAGATGCTGATCGGAACCAGTTTGAGCTTCGGTGATGCATGTAGTACTCAATGAGCAAAAGATGGTAAACTATGAAGGAAGGATGTAATTAAATAGAATAAAGGACTCCGAATCATACCCTTCAGTAAATATAGTATGTTGAATCAAGATTATCTCATAGGATAACTTTCACTTCGGAGGGAAAGAAAAAAATACCCTTTTGGATATCCCTGATAAACATAAATGATCATTATCAGGCTCTTCAAATCCGAAAGATCTGTCGAGGAAGGAAGATTTTCTCACCTTTAACTTCTACCCAGACTGTGTCTGTGTAAAGCTACAATTTATGTCGTTGAAAATAATGTCTTACATATTCAATAACTTATTAATGAATTCAATTAAGGTACTAATGATACGGTGATGTGTTCAGTAGTACCCATTTCAACTTTTTTCTTGTAGGTGTTCAATTTCATTAACCAGAAGCACCTTCGTTGACATTGATAAACAATAATAAAGAGAATGGATGATTCTCATTTTTTTCCTCTTCCTTCCTTCATTAGATCTTCTACAACTAGAAAAACGTGTCTTTCTGGCGTTACTTTATTTTCAATATCATTTAATTTTTCTTGATATAACTATTCAAAATTTGTATCTTCAAACAATGAAATGTCTTAAAAGAGAACATAATTATGCAAATTAATTAATATTTATAATCTAGGCAAATTACATAGAAATAAAGATATTACAATAATATATTTTTCTTTACTTGTGACCACCAAATTATTTACTGACTAGACCAGAGGCTTGAACAATAGAGAAATCTTCGACGTAACTAAACGAACGTGCTACGGCCCCGGTATTTATTGGTGTTGCATACAAGCACTGACCAAACTCAACGTTGTGTGTTGATCAAATGACCGGTGGTGTAGCAATATAAATTATTCAAATATAGGATCTCATGTATTCGTGATGAATATTAAGATTAAATAAGATGCAATCTTTTGTATTTATCTTCCAATAGTACAAAATTAACATTAATCACATCTAATTTCTACTTATAGTGTAGGAGATAACAGAAAAATCATGCAAATGATTATACAAGCATCTAATTTAGCACGCTTTTTTTTCCGAGTCACTCTAATCAAATCTGTCCGATTGGATAATTGAAAATCCATGATGGCTGCCATTTTTCAAAATGGCTACCAATTAGCACCCTCAAGTTAATTTTTTGCTTAGAAGTATTTGTAATTGTCCGAGTTCTATTATCTAGACATGGATTTCTATGTTTTCAAAATTACTGAAATAGATCTTTAGGCTTATAAAGCAGGCTAACACATTTTTCACAATAATTTTCTGTTTATAATGTAAACTGATACATATGTTTAAGATTTGACAGTTTTTAAAAGCCCGCAAACACATTTTTCCTCACTAATTCTCTCATTGCAGATCTGTGACAATCTGTTAGCTCGCGAGCTAGGCTCGATGAAGGTTGCACACAGAAATTCATTTGCATGTGATAGAGTACATGTAGCTCCAAAACTTTAAAGTGAATTAGATTAATGAAGTTAGTGAAGGATTGAAAAAATCAAATCAGACAATGGCAGGGTAAGTAAAATTTGGAAATCAGATCGTCTGAAATTGCACATAACAAATCAGGCTATATATCAGTTTAGTGAGGTTGGTGTTACTGTATGGGGATGAGTTGTAGTATGACAATGAAACAGTCTCCAGATTTTGTAGGTTTGAGAAAAAATCTCTTAAAAAGAATTTTGGGAGTG
>NC_090732.1:147930300-147940300 GCF_036898095.1 Palaemon carinicauda
TGCTTATATATTTACTTAAAAACTTAGGATATTTCATTCTGTTGAGTTGATTCATATATTTTAATAAACCTATGTTATATTCACGATCAAATATGACAAAATAAGTTTCTAGAAGCCTATTCTACCAACAAGTGAAGGTTAGAATTAAATTATCATCATCATCATCATAACTATCAAGGAGTTAGAAAAATATATGATGGTTCTTAATTACCAAGAGGCATTTTATTTGTCTGGTTTGCATTCGTGAAACATTACCCAAAATCACACCTTCATAATATATCCAATTCGAGGTAGGCATGGGTGTTTAAATTTTCTTAATGAATTTCGATACGAATCTCTTATTAAATTCTTGTTTAAGAACGTAACTAAAGCCCTCGCCTATTATTTCTATTCATTACAAATGATCATTAGTGGAACTTGCAACAAATTGTACATTAGTTAACTTGTGTAATTAGCAATAAATTCTAACGTAACTAGCAAGTTAACAGAACCGAAGTGAATAAAACAAATACACTGAAATTAAAATATTTGACACCTTCCAAATCATTAGAATGCTCAGAAAACATACGGAGAGAGAGAGAGAGAGAGAGAGAGAGAGAGAGAGAGAGAGAGAGAGAGAATTCTGCTCGCATATAAAGATTTAAAGCTGACATAGAAGATATTTGACGCCTTCCAAATCATTAAAATGCTCAGAAAACATACGGGGAGAGAGAGAGAGAGGAGAGAGAGAGAGAGAGAGAGAGAGAGAGGAAAAAAATTCTCCTCTTATATAAAGATTTAAAGCTGACATCATTGAAATAAAGATAGCACATCTTTTCCTTGCATGACTGAGTATCGACCTCGCCGATAGTGTCTCCAGAACGAGTTGCAGAAATAGAGCAGCTCGTGGACAGATGATGGTGACGATCATTTATTACAAGGCACATTTCTCCTAACACTCGAGAAATTGCAAGGGAAGAAAGAGTGAAAGAATGGATTATGCGAAGAATATGTGTACTTTTTCTTGCTTTGCACATCTATGCACTTTCGTCTTATGCAATATGTAGTGATGTACAAAAATCAAGGTAATTAAATAAACGAGATTGATATGCAAAACAAATATTTATACGTATTGCATGAAATATAAAATAGAAAGCTATCATGGATATACAGTGAAGTTCTTGATTGCATATGTAATATCATATTTAAGCTTAATTATAACTGTATTACAGAATAGTAATAAGAAAGACGACCTCACGCATAGGGTAAATTTTAAGCTTTTTATTGTTGTAATCTATTTGCTAATAAGAGAGGGGACACAGAGTGGTTTTCTAGGACTATATGCGATAAAATTATTACATGCAATCATAATGGTTACTATCATGCAAGAAAAGTAACCCTTAAATGCTAGGTGTTAAGATTATTATACCAACCCAATCAAGATTTCTGGATTACTGAATAAAGATTTCTTGATTAATGAATCAATCTTTACAACTTTCACATTCTTCTTAATTGTGTATAATTTTGCATGTTAATATGCATATAATATATATATATATATATATGTATATATATATATATATATATATACATATATATATAAATATATATATATATATATATATTTATATATTTATACATTTATATATATATATATATATATATATATACACTGATTAATATAGACGAGTGTTCATAAATTTCAGGTAATAAAATGAGTGTCACGATGTAAAATTATCTTCCTTTCGAGCGTTTCATGCAATTACGGCTCAAATCATCTTTATGAATAAATTTGATTCCTTTTCAGTTGAAGCATAAACTCTCGAAGCAAAAGCCCTTAGCTAAGCATAGTTATTCTAAGTCAAATCTGATATGTTACCCTTCAGATGATAGTCCGCCTATTTCTCCAACTAAGCACCTCTACATGCAAAGGCTTTAGTCAAATACAGAAGCGTTTACACTTTTTGATGTCCTTAATACAAAAAATCTATCAAATACATTCAACGATTAGAAACGGCAATAGCTGAAGGTAAATATTTTACAAAATTGGTCACAAATATAATAGACGTAAAGAAAAAGAAAGAAAAAAACAACAATGATTGTGCTGATATGCAACAAAAATATAGTTTTCTGCGAACTGTTTTATTCCAGCACGAGTTCTGGAACAGATATTCTTCTTCATGACCGATGAAGCTGAAACCAAACAAAAGCCTCAGCGAGTAATAATAACCAAGCCGAGAGTGGTTTGATTATCTGGATTGAGTTGGCAATAGAAGAGGAGGATATGCGTTCCGTACTCATGAATTTGAGCGATGCTTCAACTTTGTTTTCTTTGAATATAAAGAAAATCTCTTCTGACAATTTATGCTGGTCTCATTAGGGTAGAAGTGTTAATGAGGATCTGTAGAGGGTCTTTCCAAATGCGTCTTTCCCCAGAAAGAAGTAAGAGTTTTGGATAAGAATCAAAATCTCCATAACGCGAAAATTTTATTAAATGATACGTCAAATTTAACTGATGAGTAAAACGACGAAAACCTTGGTATATTGGGGCAAAGTAATGAGGAATATTGTAACGATTCGAATATTCTGTTTCAAACAACAGGAGGTTATAAATTACCAAGTATATCAGGAGAAACAAAGAGAATGCTAAACTTAAGGTAAACTGCCTTACTTTGTAAACAAAGTAGTATAATAGTGCTAGAGACAAAGCATGGCGTAATGATCAAGTGGTGATAGCTTATAATGAATAAGTTAGGAAATAAATGAAATTATTGAAATTTAAAACTTTACTGGTAAACCACCTACCTGAATTACAATATTTGTTTCTAATTTTTTTAAAAGTAACGATTACCAAAAATATACTTTTAAATAGCAGTTATACCGAAGCATGTCATTACATTTTTAAAATTAGTAAACATGAATTATAATCTGATATGACTTAGATTTTATAATCATATTATTGAATGAAAAAATCTAGACAAAATTGATTTCGATTCCAAGATTAGAAGGCAAGATGAAATGAATGTGACCAATTACTAAATTTTTCCTCAATTGTATATTTCCCAATACTTCCCTTCTGAATTTTTAGATATATATTTTTTCATAGTAAGTTCATATACTGCTTTTATCAATATTGATAGCTCAAATGCAAAAGTGAAAGAAATGACTTATCTTAGATTTAGACTGTACTGTGATGTTAATAACTGAGTGTATATTTCACAAACTTATTAAGTTTTCCACAATTATTGGTCACCATAATATTTAGTGCGAAAAACTAAAAAAAAAAAAAAAAAAAAAAAAAAAAACAGTTATATATGAAACCTTTTTTCATAGAAAATAATTTCCTTTTATTTTAATAAATACTGAAGGCCCCATTCATATACTTAAACTTATTGAGTTTAGTTGTCCGCGGGTGTGGACGTGTGTTTCAATGCTCTGTATCGAATCTGGCTTTAAACGGAATCATTGTGTATCTCGTTGTTTATACTATGAAAAATCTCTTTTTGAGTGTTTGCTAGTATTGATATTAGTGAAATATAGTGCTAAAAATTAGTGGTTTCCTTGTATGTGAGGTCTGTAGTGAAAGGCCTGACCCAGCATTTTTGTATTGGGGAGGGGCTACTTGAAAAGTTCATTGAAAAATGATTCAATATGTCCTTCCTTAGAAAACGAAAAGGAAAACGTAATCCCGTGAATGATTTCGATCTATTTGTGACTGAAATCGACACTGTTCTCCAAGGAAAAGAGGAAAATATAATGGCAGCAGCTTATGAAGAATGTGATGACTTAGGCAATCATGGCATGTGTGGGCACTGTGAGTCCTATGTCGCTGATGGGATACAATGCGATGAATGCCGAAGATGGTACCATGATGAAAAAGCTTGCTCTAATTTAAGGGATGGTACAAGTACTCTTTTAAAAAGCAGGAACATCATTTATAAATGTCCAAAATGTGTTGAGACTGCATGTGTTGATGACATGACGAGACTAAGCATCAACATAGCAGAGATGAAGGTAAATGTACAACAACAGATGTCTGGTTTTATGGATATGATAACTGCTCAATACATTGATATGCGTCAAGAAATTGTTGAGCTGAAAGAGAAACTTATGGAATACGAACAAGAGAATGTGACCAAGACTACATATGCAAGTAAGTCGAAATAAAAAAACACTTTGGTTATAAAATCTACGGAGGAAAATAAGAAGGCTTCATATATCAAGTAAACTATCATGAAGAAGATAACCACGAATGTCAAACAGGTCAAAACCTCTAAACAAGGCCACTTGGTAGTTAATTTTGCGGATAAAACTGGGTTAGAAAAGGCTAAAAATGACTTAGAAGAGGTCAAGAATGACATTAAGGTAGAAGTAGATAAAAAGGATCTACTTAAACCGAAGATCAAGGTCTGCAATATTGATGAAAATGAAGATGATATAATTGCCAGTATAATGGAGAAGAATGAATGGTTGAATGATATATGTGAAAATGAAAAAGACTTTAAATTGATCAGGAAGTTTAAATCAAGACAAAGCGGTAAATTACACGTCATTATAAAGTGTAGTCCAACTATCAGGAAAGTCTTCCGTAAAAGGGATGATAGAGTATATACCACGCTTGGAGGATGCTGTAAAATCATTGATTCCTACAATGTATTTCAGTGTTATAAATGCGAAGAATTTGGTCATACTGCCGAAAATTGTAGCAAGAATCAGGTATGTGCCAAGTGTAGCCAGGATCATCGAACCACGGATTGTACTGTAAATACGTTAAAGTGTCATAACTGCACAGTGAGGAATTACAATGATACGAATCATAAGACATATGACGATAACTGTAAAGTATACAAGGAGGAGCTTACCAGGATAAAAAATAGAACCGATCATGGAGTCTAGCCCATTGGTTAAGTGTGGTCTGATAAATATTCAATCAGTGGGGAATAAAACCATAAAGATTAGAAATCTTATTAACGAAATGGAATTTGATTTATGCTTATTAACGGAAACTTGGTTGCAGGGAAATATTAGTGATAACTCAAAGATTCAGGAGATGACGCCGTGTACTCACGATTTCTACCACGTACCAAGAAAGGACAAAACTGGAGGAGGAGTGGGTGTCTTTGTGTCGAAAACCTTCTCTAAGGTTTCTATCATGAATGAAATAGTATTTGAAACGTTTGAATATATCTGTTTAAAACTGACAAAAAACAATAAGGTATTGAATACAATATCATTATATAGATCACCAGTGAGTAATATGACTAAATTCATTGAAGAATTTAATATTCTTGTGGGTGTGGTGGACGATATTAAAAATACATTAATTGGTGGAGACTTCAACTGTTGGGTAGATGATGAAAATGATAATAAAGCTAAAGAACTCAAGGAAGTATTTGAAATGTTTAATTTAATAAACAGTGTTTTGGTATCAACGTCAGTAGGTGGTCATACACTCGACTTGGTTATGTGGAAAAGACTCAGACCTAATAAAAAACCTTGAAGTGGAACCAGACTTTGAGATCTCAAAAACACAAACTCATCACCTTTAATGTTAATATAAATTGCACCAGAGTATTGAAAAAATGGATCACATATAGGGAACGGGAAAATTTTGATGCTGAGAATTTTATTGAAGCTAGTGTAGCGCAAATGTCTTGTGTGAACACACAATGTGAACATATG
The DNA here is from genome assembly GCF_036898095.1 of Palaemon carinicauda. NCBI lineage: Eukaryota > Metazoa > Arthropoda > Malacostraca > Decapoda > Palaemonidae > Palaemon > Palaemon carinicauda. The sequence goes on from NC_090732.1 coordinate 147,935,962, forward strand.
GTAGACATAGAATGTGTTGGGTGCTATACCAAGAAATACAACGACAATTTTGGAAAAATGTACGATACCATGTGTCCCATAAAGAACAAACAAATAGTGGTACGCGAAAATGTTAGATGGTATAATAGTGAGCTATTAAAGGCAAAAAGACACAGACGTAAGATGGAAGGTAGATGGAAAAGAGCCAAATCCTTACAAGCCAGAAATCTATATAATAAGGCCAGAAATGACTATAACATCCTGTTAGAAAAAAACAAAAAGAAAATTCTACAACGGCGAATGTCAAAAAACCAATAACATGAAGGACTTTCACAAAAACCTTGATGATTTGATGGGATTAAAGAACAAATATGTCTTGCCTGACAATGTTTGTGCAGAGAGTTTTGCTATATTCTTTAGTGAAAAAATTGATAAAATCTATAGAGGCTTCCCCCAAAATCACTTGGAAGGACAGTCAGCTATGCCAGTGAAGGAGGGAAGGAAGTTAATAAAATTTAAGGAAATAAATATGTGCGACTTGTTAAAGGTTAAGAGAGAGATGAAGAATACATATTGTGGAAACGACCCTTTCCCAAACAGTTCAATAAGTGAAGCTCCAAACAAGCAAGTTGTATATAATATTTACCTGAACATAATTAACCTAAGTATATCACAATCCTGTTTTCCTAGCTGTGAAAAAACTGCGTTGATCAAACCAATTTACAAAGGGAAAGGTGATGTAAACGAGCTAAATTCATATAGGCCCATTTCAAATTTATCCTACGTGTCAAAGCTTATTGAAAAAGTCATAAGTGAGCAATTATGGGCGCATATTGACGAGTTAGAGGTATTCCCGGAAAATCAATCGGCCTACAGAGCTAATCATTCTACAGAAACTACTTAGTGATATGATATGATAGGTCTTCTTGATGGGGGAAAGTGTGGAATTTTAATTATGTTAGATCTTAGTGCTGCTTTTGACACTGCTGTGCACGAGTACTTACTTGACGACTTAAAGTCTATTGGGGTGACTGAGGAAGCACTGAAATTTTTGCGAAGTTACTTAGTGAACTGGAAGACTATTGTAGAAGTTTCTGGAAACCGATCCAATGAGAGAATTCTTATGAAGGGTGTACCACAGGGTAGTGTCCTGGGCCCTATCTTGTTTAACATATATACTATCGAGCTATCACACATCTTGAAAAAAAAAGTGGGTTTTAAACTACAGTATATGCAGATGATACTCAGTTTTACCTCTCAATTTCAACAACACAAGATACAAAGAAGAAAATTGATGAGATAATGACTGAAATAAAAACATGGATGCAGAGGAAAAAGCTCAAATTAAATGATGATAAAACAGAATGTGTGTTCTTTGGCACAAAGGTGGCTTTGAAGAATTACCAGTAAATTCAAAGTATAAAAATTGGTGATGCTGATGTTGGGATTGTGCCTGTTGTGAAAAATTTGGGTGTACTGATAGACTGTAATTTGTCTATGAAGGACCAAATTGTGAACACAGTGAAAGTGTGCAACTATCACCTGAGAAACATAGCATTTATTAGAAAATATTTAACAGAGGGCAGTACAAAAATTTTAGTGATGAGTCATGTAATATCAAGGCTTGATTATTGCAATTCTCTGTACTACAAATTGCCCAATACACTACTAAGAAAGCTTCAAAATGTGCAAAACCGGGCGGCTAGACTGATAAAAGGCATTAAATTTCGGGAGAGAATAACTCCTGCACTGATCGATCTACATTGGTTACCTGTTAAGGCTAGAATTGAATTTAAAATTTGCTTGTTGACTCACAAAGCACTTACAAGTGATAAGCCTAAATATCTTCGTGATTGCTTGGTCCCCTACCCTGAAGCTACCAGCGCCGCTGTAAGAGTTAGACATGCAGATGACCCACATAGACTATTCGAAATTAGTGTGAATTATGCAATAGGAGGAAGAACGTTCAGCTATGCTGCACCGAGACTCTTTAACAACCTTCCACTCGATATCAAGAATAGCAATAATGTGGCAGCTTTCAAGAAAAACCTGAAGACTTATCTTTTTAGAAAGTGTTATAATAGTGACCTGAAAACTATCTGAGTCATATAAGATTATAATTCATGTTTACTAATTTTAAAAATGTAATGACATGCTTCGGTATAATTGCTATTTAAAAGTATATTTTTTGGTAATCGTTACTTTTAAACAAAATTAGAAACAAATATTGTAATTCAGGTAGGTGGTTTACCAGTAAAGTTTTAAATTTCAATAATTTCATTTATTTCCTAACTTATTCATTATAAGCTATCACCACTTGATCATTACGCCATGCTTTGTCTCTAGCACTATTATACTACTTTGTTCACAAAGTAAGGCAGTTTACCTCAAGTTTAGCATTCTCTTTGTTTCTCCTGATATCCTTGGTAATTTATAACCTCCTGTTGTTGGAAACAGAATATTCGAATTGTTACAATATTCCTCATTGCTTTGCCCCAATATACCAAGGTTTTCGTCGTTTTACTCATCAGTTCAATTTGACGTATCATTTAATTGAATTTTCGCGTTATGGCGATTTTGATTCTTATGCAAAACTCTTACATCTTTCTGGGGAAAGAATACAAATGCTAGCGAAATAACTGATAACGATACAGAGCAAAATATCAACTGGAAAGAAATTATTTTTTTCACACACCAAGGCCCGCCTGAACAGACCTTCAGTGTTTGATGGGGGGCGAGAAATAAACCCGTAAAAGTAAGTAAAAGTAAAATGAAAGGCAATAAATCACTTGTTATCTTGGCTATAGAAACAAGTAATTTTATCTGTACCCTTCATAGTTTAGACACGTATTCCATGGTTACCCATTCAAGTATGTTTTCAACTCTAATCTAGAATGAAAATAGCCAGATCAATAGTACCTATAATTGACATGAATAGCAAAATAACTAAATTCTAGAATTCCGCCACTTCTTCTGCTCAAGATATAAAGTTAACACACCTGTTACCTAAAGGTAAAAGAAAAATAAACGACGGAAATTATTTGAATTACTGAAAGGAGTCAAATTAGATGAATTTCATCACATTAGGAACATGCTTCGATTTTAGGATATTTGCACATTCCAATTTGTGTTCTTGTCTCCAAGCTTTCTGAATAAAGTTCAATAAATAGATCCGAATGATACAATATCATAACGTAACATGGTTCATTACTCGAGGAGTATAACATTGCAATATTAACACATCTGGTAAAAAATGGTAAATTCCAGGAAAAAAATAAGATATAGATCGGTATGAATAGAAGAGATTAATATTGATGGTAGTTAAAAAATAAATCGAACACAATTATTTAAACTTTGGATTGGATTCATAGATTTTGTGCAAAATGGCCAGCACTGGGACTTGGCAGGGGAAAACCTCCGCAATTGCAGTTTAAAAGAAAAGTTAAGAGGCTGTATAATAAACTGAAAGAAGTTAGTGGGAACGGAAGTACAGTAGAAGGCTAAAATTTGAGTCCAGGGGCCGAAAGGATGGTGTAAAGCCCAAAGTGTACTGTTTCAGGTGTACTGGTGGCACTAGATTCCCTCTATGTATTCTTTGACCATGTTATCGATCTTTAATTATTGAATATATAACAAATCTAACTGCAGCAATACAGGTAATACTGGGAATAGCGAGTTTCAAAAACTATCGGATGTTGGCTAATGCTAAAAAAAATATTAAAAAGTTTATTACACATATGTAGAGGTTAAAAATCAACATATCTGAATACAAAATCTTGTAATATTCCATCTACTGCACGATTATTCCAGCACCAAGGCAATTTCCATTGAATATAATTACAGAGCCCGAAAAAAAAAAATAAAAAAAATATCCTTTTCGTTTATCTACTGTAGTTTCCGATTCTGTGGCGCCCCAATGATAGTATCGGAATACACTGACAAAGAAAATGTGGTTCGAGTTTCTAAAAGGAAGTAAAAAAAAAAATTGAAGATACCATGGAACGAGTTTAGAATATCCTTTGCAGGGTAAAGGCTATTAAAAATATGAAGACATCTGAGAGGAAACAGGGCTTCATTAGTGGGTAGTAGTTGGCGTTTTTGTTGGTCTGTCTTGGAAACTAATCGATTAAATGAAATATTAAAATCTGAAAACTGTTTGTCTTATATGCAGATGTGATGATGACGAGTGATGAGAAAATATCTTTTAACTTTGCTAAACAATTATTAAAGCTACCATACAGAGCGAGTATAGTTTGAAGCTACCATACAGAGCGAGTATAGTTTGAAGCGTTTCATCTTGCATGATAAAGCGTTATATATCGACAATTAGTATGAAAACAGAAACCAAAAAGCAAGAGAA
>NC_090732.1:147945300-147958259 GCF_036898095.1 Palaemon carinicauda
ACACATTATCTATCTATCTATCTATCTATCTATCTACCTATCTGTATATATATATACACACACACACACACACATATATATATATATATATATATATATATATATATATATATATATATATATATATATATATATATATATATATATATATATATATATATATAATTTTGCTAAAATCAAGCCTTCTTTAATTCATAGATTTTATTTCAAGCACCGGTCCACCACCCACCCTACCTACTCAAAATCACATCATTAATACCGGTAATGAAAATGCATATAATGATATTAGGATCGACATCGATTTTCCTCCCGCCACCAACCCGTCTCTTTGACTGCAATGGGTTTTACATCTCTTCTTCAAGGTCGCTTTCGCTTGTCCAACCCAGCTTTAAACTGTGAGGCTTGGTCAACTATTCAGAATATTTAGACTTGTAAACTACGTTAGGCCTTGATTCGACACGTATCAGGGCTGTGCGGTACTTCATGACAGGTTGTGGTCCCCCTAGTAGGTTGGCCATGGTACCAGCCACCCGTTCAGATACTACCGCCCCGCCTGAGAGTTGTTGGGTCCTTTGACTGACCAGATAGTAATACATTGGACCACTCTTTGGCTACGGGTAGCTTTTTCTTTGCCTACAGCTACATGAATAGTTTAGCATATTCTTTACACATTCTTCTCTTTCCTCTTACATCTGACAATACTAGGATAACCGAAAAAATCTTCTTCACTCAGGGGGTTATTTACTGCAGTGGCTAATTTCCATTCGGTAATGGTAGAGGAGAAACTTTAGCTGTATTAAACATACTATTCTCCGTTTCCTTACATCCTTTCTTTACTGGGCTATTTTCCTTGCCGTAGCCCTTGGGCTCATAGCCTCCTGCTTTTCCAAGCAGGATCGTAGCTTAGCAAATAATAATAATGATGATAATGATAATGATAATAATAATAATAACAATAATAATTAATGTGCCCTAGTCAACATACAAAAAGGGCAAAGTAACAGGGACTGAAGGGATAAAGCTACCAGATGGGAGCAACATCAAACACATAGATGAGTCGGAATATAAATACCTGGGAATAATGGAAAGAAGGTATATGAAACACCAAGAGATGAAGGACACTATCAGGAAAGAATATACGCCGAGACTCAAGAAGATACTCAACTCAAAACTCAACGGTAGAAATATGATCAAAGCCATAAACACTTGGGCAGTGCCAGTAATCACACACTGCGCAAGAATAGTCGAATGGACAAAGCCAGAACTCAGTGGCATGGACCAGAAAACTAGGAAACGTATGACAATACACAAAGCACTACACCCTAGAGCAATTACGGACAGATTACACATAACACGAAAGGTAGGAGGGAGAGGACTGATAAGTACAGAGGTCTGCGTGAACATCGAAAATAGAGCACTGGGGCAATATCTCAGAACCAGTGAAGACGAGTGGCTCAAGAGTGCATGGGAAGAAGGACTGATAAAAGTAAACGAAGACCCAGATATATACAGAGACAGGAGAATGGCAAACAAAACGGAGGACTAAGACAACAAATCAATGCACGGACTATACGTGAGAGCCTAAAGAACTAGCCAGCGATGACACATGTCAAAGGCTACTGAGGAGAGCTCACAAAGGAAACTGAAGGAATGATAACAGCGGCACAAGATCAGGCCCTAAGAACCAGATATGTTCAAGGTACGATAGACGGAAATAACACCTCTTATTTGTAAGGATTGCAATACGAAAAATGAAACCATAAACTACATAGCAAGCGAATGTCCGGCACTTGTACAGAACCCGTACAAAATGAGGCATAATTCAGTGACAAAAGCCCTCCACTGGAGCCTGTGCAAGAAACATCAGCTACCTTGCAGTAATAAGTGGCACGAGCACCAACCTGAGGGAGTGATAGAAAACGATCAGGCAAGGATCTTCAGGGACTATGGTATCAGAACAGATAGGGTGATACGTGCAAATAGAATTGACGTGACGTTGATAGACCAGTCATGACGTTGATAGACCAGTCATGACGTTGACTGACAAAATCAAAAAGAAAATATCACTCACTGATGTCGCAGTACCATGGGACTCGAGTTGAAGAGAAAGAGAGGTCTCTTTCGCTTGTCCAATCCAGCTTTAAACTGTGAGGCTTGGTCAACTATTCAGAATATCTAGACTTGTAAACTACGTTAGACCTTGATTCATTTCGTATTGGGACAGTGAGGTACTTCATGACAGGTTGTGGTCTCCCTAGTAGGTTGGCCATGATACCAGCCCCGCCAGAGAGTTGTTGGGTCCTTTGACTGACCAGATAGTATTACATTGGACCATTCTTTGGCTGAGTTGTTTTTTCTTTGCCCAGAGCTACACGAATAGTTTGGCATATTCTTTACATACTCTTCTCTTTCCTCTTACATCTGACAATACTAGGATAACCGAAAAATTCTTCTTCACTCAGGGGGTTAATTACTGCAGTGGATAATTTTCATTCGGTAATGGTAGAGGAGAGACTTTAGCTATATTAAACATACTATTCTCCGTTTCCTTACATCCTTTCTTTACTGGGCTATTTTCCTTGCCGTAGCCCTTGGGCTCATAGCCTCCTGCTTTTCCAAGCAGGACTGTTGCCTAGCAAATAATAATAATGATGATAATGATAATAATAATAATAATGTGCCTTAGTCAAAATACAAAAAGGGCGAAGTAACAGGGACTGAAGGGATAAAGCTACCAGATGGGAGTAACATCAAACACATAGATGAGTCAGGATATAGATACCTGGGAATTATGGAAAGAAGGTATATAAAACACCAAGAGACGAAGGACACTATCAGGAAAGAATCTACGCAGAGACTCAAGGCGATACTCAAGTCAAAACTCAACGGTAGAGATATGATCAAAGCCATAAACACTTGGGCAGTGCCAGTAATCACACACCGCGCAAGAATAGTCGAATGGACGAAGGCAGAACTCAGTAGCATAGACCAGAAAAATAGTTAACGTATGACTATACACAAAGCACTACACCCAAGAGCAATTACGGACAGATTACACATAACACGTAAGATAGGAGGGAGAGGACTAATAAGTATAGAGGACTGCGTCAACATTGAAAATAGAGCACTGGGGCAATATCTCAGAACCAGTGAAGACGAGTGGCTCAAGAGTGCATGGGAAGAAGGACTGATAAAAGTAAACGAAGACCCAGATATATACAGAGACAGGAGAATGGCAAACAAAACAGGGAACTAAGACAACAAATCAATGCACGGACTATACGTGAGAGCCTAAAGAACTAGCCAGCGATGACATGTCAAAGGCTACTGAGGAGGAGAGCTCACAAAGGAAACTGAAGGAATGATAACAGCGGCACAAGATCAGGCCCTAAGAACCAGATATGTTCAAAGTACGATAGACGGAAATAACATCTATATGTAAGGATTGCAATACGAAAAATTAAACCATAAACTACATAGCAAGAGAATGTCCAGCACTTGCACAGAATCCGTACAAAAAGAGGCATGATTCAGTGACAAAGGCCTCCACTGGAGCCTGTGCAAGAAACATCAGCTACCTTGCAGTAATAAGTGGTACAAGCACCAACCTGAGGGAGTGATAGAAAACGATCAGGCAAGGATCTTCAGGGACTGTGGTATCAGAACAGATAGGGTGATACGTGCAAATAGAATGGATGTGACGTTGATAGACCAGATGTGACGTTGATTGATAAAATCAAGAAGTAAGTATCACTCACTGATGTCGCAGTACCATGAGACTCGACTTGAAGAGAAAGAGAGAGAAAAAGGGATAAGTATCAAGACCTGAAAATAGAAATAAGGAGGATTTGGGACAGGCCACTGGGAATTGTACCCATAATCATAGGAGCACTAGGAACGATCCCAAGATCCCTAGAAAGGAATAAAAAAAAAAAGCAGAGGCTGAAGTAGCTCCAGGACTCATGCAAAAGAGTGTGATCCTAGGAACGGCACACATAATAAAAAAAGGTGATGGACGCCTAATGAGGTAGGATGCAACCCGGATCCCTACTCTATAAATACCACCCAGTCGAAAGACTGATAGAGAAAATGATAATAATAATAATAATAATAATAATAATAATAATAATAATAATAATAATAATAATAATAATAATAATAATATCCATGATGTCTTGATCCTTTTCCGATAAAGCTCTCGATTCAACTGCAGCAACGGGGTCAATATCGTGTCTATATATCTTAACTATAATAGCATTTAATATCGAATTTTACCTTTGGGAATGTAAATCCACAGGAAAATCATTTATGATAAATGCTTTTGGTTGGGCAAAGATTCGAGCCTATGCCTCTTACCTGAACCCATGCTAGCTGTGACTCTACCAATAGAGCTATCAAGAGAGATATAAGTTTATTACAAGTTTTCAGTACATATTCCATTCGAATTCAGGAATCTGTTCTTAGACTTTAAATCAACCCCTCACCATGATAATTGATTAGTGAATTTATATCACGTGGTTATCTATGACGACTACATATCACTAACTCTCGTTATTTTGATCAATATAAATATTAACCACAAATGCATTTAATATCATGAATGTATTTCCACATTGCTAAAGGTAGAATTCAATAATTAATGGCATTGTGATTGATATTTACACACACACACACAATATATATATATATATATATATATATATATATATATATATATATATATATATATATAAGCTAAGAAATATTTTCTTTTTAACATTTGCTTCTTATCTACTTCTGCCTACATGGAATATTTTCTAAATTTTCAATTCCCCTCTTCTTTTTAACCTTCCCCTTTTCTTTGTACATTTTGAGTCCATTTTGCTTTCATAATATTTATTGTTTGATCAGAAGTGTCGTAAATTTACCCCCCAAAAATTATTTGAACTGCAGCTCCGAACCCACGAGAAAGAAACTTATCCGTTAAGCTAACATCGTGAAATTGGAAAGTGCTATTAATATCTATTTTTAAGCAGTAGGTTTAAAGCTTAAGTCTTTATTAGAAAGATAAAATCCTCCGTAAAATGAAAAATTCTTTGAAGAGATTTGAAGCCACCGACCTCTTCCTACCTCATTCATTCTTCTCTTATTTCTGTAACAATATTTTCAATGAATTATATAAGAAAAATATATTTGTTTATACATCAAAAGCGCACTATTTCAAAGCAGTTTTCCACTTGGCCGCCAGGTGAATTCTATGTCAAACCACAAGTCTAAGTAAGAAACTATTGCTTATTAAAGCACTGCTCGACACAAGCTCATGTTTTTGCATTATCCAAATGCCAAGGGAAATCAACTTGGCTAGACCAGGGAAAAAGGATAAAGACTAGGTGAGAAATTCAGGTGGAAATATATTTTCCATCCCTGTTGGAACTGGTATGTTAATTATGTTAATGGATTTTTCTTCGGGATTTTTGACACCATTGTTTCCATTTACTGGTCCGCTCTTGTCACTTATGATTTTATATTTCACTGGCTAATAAAATATTGACGTCATAGTGAATTGGATGTTGAGTAGCATCAAGTGATCTTGGTTTTATATGATGAATGTATAAGATCTATAAAGTAATAAATTACTAAAGGATCTGTACAAGTTCATGTCACATTAAACTTATTAATTACACAAAATTGTATTGTAAAGTATGGAAGATAGACTATATTTTTCCAAGAGTTAAAAAACAATTCTATTAAGATAAGTATATATATTCCGTATCCAGTTGATTTATTCCGTATTAGAATAAAATATCATTAAATTATTATTGAAATGGCAGAATAAAAAATAAAAAAATTAGATGAAATAAAATAACGTATTGACTCTGCTCCTTCATTTTGCCTTTCCTTAACCCTTTGCTACTCACACCAGATTTTTGTGTTCTGTTGCCAGTTTAGAAGCATCCCCTCTTTCAGGGTGAAATAGCACTGGAATCAAGATTAAGTCTTAGATATCGTATCTTATGGATGACAAATATATGAACCAATCTTTCCAGGCCGCACAATAAATAGCATCAATATTTCTTCCTTTTCTAAGAACGGCTGAGAAAATGTGTATCATTGGTACATAAATCAGATTTTTATTGGCCGAGTAGTCTTAAATTTGGGACAGTTTCTCCAGAAATGTCTCCATTTTGGGTTTTCCTATGGAAGTGTTGCTTCTTATTTCAGAAATATGAAATTCAATTTATCACCATTCATATCCTAAAGTGGAAGCAACTAAATATGAAGAAACGGAAATTCTGATCAAGATATTTGTCACTGAATTTCGTTCCAGTTTTGATTGACCTCTGGTTGTGTAATAAAACTGGATAATTTCATAAAACATATACAAATATATACACAAACATTTATGTACACGTACAAACACACACACGTGTAAATAGTATATATAATATAATTATCATATATAATATATATAATATATATATATATACACAATTATCATATATATATATATATACATACACATAATATATATACATATATATATATATATATATATCTCTATATATATATATATATATATCTATATATTATATATACTAGAATATATATATATTATAATATTATATATATATATATATATATATCTATATATATAGAATATATATATATTTATAATATTATATATATATATATAATATATATATCTTATATATATAGAATATATATATATTTATAATATTATATATATATATATATATATATATAATATTATACAATATATATATTTATATATATATATATATATATATACCATATGTATATATATATTATATATATATACACGATAGTATTGTGATGGGCCAAGAGTAGGTTGTGACTCAAAGGCAAGATGAATGCAACTGAGTAACTTTACTATAGACATCTCGTATATATACACTCCAGGTCCCAGTAAGGTTGGTCACAAAAATAAAAACATGCTATTTATTGTCCAACTGGCAACCGGTTCTTTTAACGGTTAACAATGGAAGTAGGCAGACAGGCTAAAACAAGTTGCTGTCAGTGCGAGGGTGATAGCGAAGTTACAAAGGATAATATATACAAAAAAAAAAAGAGAGAAATGTCGTTACTATGTACGATCGTGTGACACACTAGGTGGTACATGGCTCTCCCTCTAAAAAATGACATACTGTACATGTTCAATGGGGCACCCTGATTGAGAGAGGCTAACTGTAGGCGGGTCATCTGGCAGGAGATCAGCAGGTTTTAGACGATCAATGGAGACCCAGTCTTCTCTGCCCCGAATGTTTAGTAGGAATGCTTTCGGATTGCATCGGATCACAAGGAAAGGGGCATTAGCGGTGCTTGTTAGTATCATTGCGTAGGAAGACATGCGTTGCAGAGTGCAAGTTTGTCGGTTATATGATGCTTCGTTGGGGACTTGCAAGTCTGGCGGTATAGAGTAAATTTTCCCACGATGTGACGTATACGCAGGAGATTGTCGAAGGAGGTTGCAGATGGAAAAAATTCAGAAGGGACGACCAATGGGGTCACCATACACCATTTCAGCTGCTGAGACATCCAGGGTGTCTTTACGAGTGGTCTTTAGTCCCAGGAGGACCCAGGGAAGCTGAGTAAACCAGTTGGAGTCCTTTCAGTGGGACATCAAAGCTGCTTTGAGGGTGAGATGACGATGTTCAACAACTGCATTGTCAGCAGGGTTGTAGGCAGTTTTCAGATGTAGGGTGATCCCCAGGAGATTCGCTAATGTCCACAATTGAGAGGTGAAAGTAGTACCCCTGTCAGAAGTAATATTCTTAGGGATACCAAATCTTACTATGCATCCTGAGAGTAAAGCAGATGTACATAAGGCGGAGGTTGGAGTTTTCATGGAAATGGCTTCAGGCAATGAGTAGAGCGGGTCGACTAAGGTAAACGGGTAAAGATGACCTTGTGATGTGGGTAGGGGGCTTACGTCGTCAACGTGAATGTGGGCGAAACGACACTGAGGTTGGGGAAAGGTGCCCATTCCTGAATCCATTTGTTGATGTACTTTGGAAGTTTGGCAAGAAGTACAGGCGGCGGACCCAATACTTAGTATTCTTAGTAATGCCGTGGCAAATGAACTTCATCTTCAGCAGCTGTACAGTAGAACAGCACGAGGGATGTGAAAGACCGTGAATGAAATTAAACACCTGTTGGCGCATGGGAGCAGGAATCGACGGTCGCGGTCTACCAGTACTGGCAATCCCAGAGGAGGGTAGTGTTGGAGTTGTCGAGGGGGGACGTCTTCCCAACATAGGGATGTGCAGGATGTCCTACATGCTTGATACTCTGGATCCTGTCGTTGGGCTTCAGCCAAGGTGCTGTAATCTAATCCTAGTTGAACGCCGGCCAACGGTGTTTGTTACAGGGGCATCAGCAACGGGATTAATTTCCCCAAGCACGTGTTGAAAGTTGCCATTGTATTCAGCCATGGTGGAGAGATGTCGGTGTCGATGGGCGGACCAGGCGTTATACTGTTAAGTGAAGGCTTGGACCAGAGGCATGTGGTCCTGTGTGAATGACGAAGGGCGTACCTTCTAAGAAATGGCGAAAGTGTCGGACAGCCAAGTGCACCCCCAGCAATTCGTGATCGAAGGTATAATACCCCGATTCTGCTTGGACAGTATTCTGCTAAAGAAGGGCCAATGGGCGGGGCGAGCCGTTGACCACCTGTTCAAGTACTGCACCAATAGTGGCGTTGCTGCCATCGGTGGAGAGAAGGAGCGGGGCATATGGGACTGGAAAAGTGAGAGTAGCAGAGGTTGATTAGGGCATTCTTTGCATTGCAGAAGGCCGATTCTTGAAGGGGGACCCCACTTCAGGTCTTTTGGCTTGCCCTTGAGGGAGACGTAGAGGGGAGAAAGATTAGCAGGAATGGCTGGCAGAAAACGGTGATAATAGTTAATCATGCCCAGGACTTCCTGCAGAGCTTTGACGGTCAAGGTCATGGGGAAGTTCTGAACGGTTGCTACATTCTCAGGGAGGGGATGGACTCCTTCAGGAATGATGCAGTACCGTAAGAACGACACTTCGTTTGGCCCCAAGGGTACACTTGTCGTACCGGACTACAAGGCCGTTTTGTTGTAGGCAGTCAAGCACAATGGGCAGGTGACGGAGATGTTCCTCTTTTGAGGAAGAACACAAGTATGTTGGTCCACATAACATACACAAAAAGGGAGGTCCCTTAGATGCCATCCACGAGACGTTGAAAAGTGGCCACGGCATTACAAGGCCAAAATAGGAGTAATTGAAGGTGTGTGTACCAAAGTGAGTGGTGATAGCAGTCTTAGGAATGTGTTTTGGGTTCATAGGCACCTGATAACACCTCTTCAGGAGGTCGAGCGTGGAGAAAAACTTTGCTTTGTGCAGGTAGGAGGTCACGTCGGTGATGTTTGTGAAGGGGTACCGATCCGGTTCTGTTTGCATGTTCAGGCGGCTGTAATGCCCCCCGCACGGGCGGAGGAGAGCCATCTTTCTTCAGGACGATGTATAAGGTGACGACCAGGGGCTGGAGGCCTTTTGGCAAAGGCCCCATTTCATCCATTTTGGCGAACGTCTGTTTGGCGGTTGCCAATCGATCCGGTGCCAGAAGTCTGAATTTGGCAAAGACTGGGGTCCCGTCGTTTTGATGTGGTGATAAATACCGTGTTTGGCAGGAACCATGGGCGTTTTGGTGAACTTCTGGACGGAAAACTTCCGGGTACGATGTGAGGAGGTGGGCATAGGCATCCATGGGTACGCTGGTGTGGATACCGAGGTTGGAAGGGGACGGGTTGAAGGGGGGTCGACAATTACGAGTCTGCGTTGACCAATCGTCGGTGGGCGACATCGACCAGAAGGTGGATATGAGAGAGGAGATCCACACCGAAGATTGGCAATGTGACGTCAGCAGCGAGAAACTTCTAATTAAATTTTCCGTCTCCAAACGATATATGCGAGGGTTCTCGTAACCGTAGATAGGTATCGCAGATCCGTTTGGCAGCTAACAGGCGGATTTTTGGGCAGAATTATACAGACTACGTCGTGTCCTGAAGAGCTCCCTTGGCAAAAGAGAACGACAAGCACCCATGTCTACCAAAAATTGCACGCCCGTTCCTGCATCATGAATAAAGAAAAGATCAGAAACAGGGAGGCCACCACCACGAGCGATGGCTTACTTACATGATTTTTAGCAACTGACAATCCTTGGCACATTTTCTTCACGGCAGCCCCGAATCTGGAGGTGGTAGTAGCAAAACAGTGGCCGATGAGCGGCAGTAAATGGCTGTAGAAGTCGCTGGGAGAGCGAGCAATGTGGTGGGTTGATGGGTGGCTTTATCGCCCTCTCCAGCACGTAACGGGGTGGGCTTGTGTGTCCTAGAGCATTAACCTTAGCTTCGATTGACGTTGAATAAGTGTTGTCTTTGTCAGGAGTGGAGGCATTGATGGAGGTCTTGAAGGTTGTGAGAGGGGCTGTCCATAAGGGCGCCGGCTTTTGGTCATCAAGTCCTATATGGGCAAACTATCAACATCGGGTAATGGCAGCGCGTAAGGACACGAAGTAGATTCACCTCGCGAGGAGAGCCGTCTGAGGCAGGTCGCAGGTGAGCGATACTGGTCATTTCCCTGAGGGCGAGCGAAGCCCTTTGGTCCCCCAGCAGTTTGTTGAGAGAGTTGAAAAAGCTTTGCTACACGGACGGCTGGCGACGGCAAGTACTGCTGCAGAAGATATGTTTTTGAGGGCTTCATACGCTATTGGGGTGTCTCCTTGTTCATAAAGGCAGTCAGAGATTTCTGGGAAGGTGTCCTCGGGCATTGCCACAAGAACATAATCTGCTTTGGTGGTTAAGCGAGTCATGCCCTTGTGGCGAAACTGGACTTCTGCGTGCTGAAATCAAGCAAATGCCTCTCCGCTGGTGAACGACGAAAGTTTGAATATGGCGGTGCCAACTTCCGTGGAGTCCGCCATAGTAACAGTGAGGGGGAAATGGAAGGGGGGAGGTGCGAGTTGACTTTCGGCGTCACCAATGTGACGGGCCAAGAGTAGGTTGTGACTCAATGGCGAGATGAATGCAACTGAGTAACTTTATTATAGACACATTGAGTATATATAGACACTAGGTCCCGGTAAGAAGGGTAAAAAAATATAAACATGGTATTTCTTGTCCAAATGGCAACCGGTTCTGTTAACAATAAAGTAGGCAGACAGGTTAAAAACAAGTTACTGTCAGTGCGAGGGGAGAGCGAAGATACAATGAATAATGTATGCAAAAAGAGAAATGTTGTTACTATGTACGATCGTGTGACACACAGGTGGTACAATATTGACAATAATAGCCCTTATGGTGTTATCCATCAGACAGTTAGACGCTGATGCCCATTCAGAAGTGGATTGATGTACTTTGACCTTTAAGATGACTATCTTTATGATTTTAGTTAGAAAAAAAAATTGTTCTGGATAAACAAACTGTCCTGGGATGTAATTAAACTTAAGGAACTATATAAAATGACCACATTTGAAAAACAGATTTTTCTGAAAACTAACATAAGGATATTATCCAAATATCAATGTATTATTTAACATGATGTGTCTTTTTACGCAAAAAATAGTCCTAGTTTTAATATCTTTTCGTGACGCTTTCAATAATAACTGCAGGATTAACATACATGTTCGTGAGTTGATGAAAACAATATATTTCTGTCGATATGACCAGATATGGTTCCATGCAGCAGAAGCAATTCAATCCTAACTCCTTGAAAATAATAAATCAAACAATGCACTGCTAAGTATGGAAACATAGAATTAATACACTTTCAGATCAGCGAAGTCTATTGTAAGTAAAATAGACATAACCTTTTCTCTGAGAATAAAAGTTAAAGTGAATTAGAAGTAATATTCACCGGAAGAAGAAATTATATAAATAAGCTGTAATGAATGATAGAAACTAACATAAGGTTGGCATCCTCGCTCATAGTCCATGAGCCAGACCAGATATTGGTAACACCTGGGGGTGGCAAAATGTCACAGTTTTTCTTGATAGGTATACATTCATAGATGAAAAAAGTTTGAAGCCAAGCTTAGAGCAGTAGCTTAATGCTGATAATCACCTCATGAAGATCTACGAATGGTCCCAATATGGGATCCTAAATTTTGGGGTAGGGGAAATATAAATTGCAATATCTTTTGAAGTAATGGCCCAATTGCTACGTATGACCACTCAAAATCATTGAGAATTTTATGTTCTTCGTAAATGTATATCATATTTGCACATATGCTAATGAAGTAGGTCACTAGAGGTCAAAAGGTCACAAGATTTTGCCCTTGCCTAAAATCAGTAGCTGTTAAAAAAAATCACCCCATATAATGAACCAATGAGAATTTCTCCACTGAAATGGGCTCTCAGATTGGAGATAAGTAAGTGTCCAAATCCATTTTATGCTTAGAAATGTTAAATTTAGTTGTATCTGAGGTATGATACTTAACGGTATTTGACACTTTTTTTTTTAAGCCCATTTTTAGCCAGAGAAGAAACAAAACTAAATTACTTAATATTCTGATAATTTAGTGCTGCACGTTTTGCTGAAAATCTGTTTTTAACCATTAAAATATTGCAATATGCATATACTAGGTTACATTTTGTCAGGTTTAAAAAGGAACGAAGTCATTTGACAACCTTTAACCCATTTAAAACTGATACCCTTCCAATTCTTTGAAATAACTTCTAAACTGACTACAATGTATTGAGATAGAGCTCTGTCCATTTTTACATCATGATAAGGTCATATCTCACGAAGATCAAGACAAGAGAGCCTTTGGTTCAATGTGTAGAACTTCGTTTCTGACCAGACCAGTTAGGCGAAGCAGCAATTGACAAAAGTAATCAGAGAATGATAGCGAGACCTAGGTTGCAGCTGAGGGCCACTACAACCGTTCTTGCTAACATAGGTATACCAAACCA
>NC_090732.1:147958759-147961259 GCF_036898095.1 Palaemon carinicauda
TCCTGGCAGAAGGTCAGGATCAAGTTCAAACCCCGGATGTCGTAGAGGATGAGGTCGACGAGGTGTCGGCCTGCTCCGGTTCAGATGCCGGAGCCTATCCCCTCAACATCGGCTGGCCTCCCAGTAGAACTGGGACAGGCCCTCTCTTCGATTGTTGGAATGATCCAACAAATGCAGAAGGAGAATCAGGAGAAGGCGGCTGCAATGGAACTGCGTATGCAGTCCCTGGCAGAATCACATGGGCCCCGGAAAAGGCTCAATGTGAAAGACCTTCCCATATGCTCAGATGCTAACCCATGGAGGTATGCTGAGCACATGCCGATGACGACTGGAAAGATCGTCATTTCGGATAAGCTGGGTTCAGTTCCCCTAGAGGAGGTAGAATTCTGGCCCAGCAAGGCATCATATCCGGACTGCTATGTCCGGCTGAGAAAAGAACCAGCTTCAAGGGAGGAGACAGAGCCGAAGGAGGTCATTGTTATGGACCACGCTAAGGCTCAAGCCCTACTTTCATCCTCGATGAAAGAGAGGGGCTTCTCGAATTCGAAGGTAGCTGCATTGAGCAAGAAGCTCCCTTCGTTTGTGTCCTCTCCTGATAGAGCCTTCCCCTTTTTACAGAAAGGGTTTGCGGCTGTCCTAAAGGCAGTCGAGGCCGGCAAGCCTTGCCCCTCCCTGGAGGAGTGTAAACCCTTGTCGCTGGCTCTACCTATGGACCACAAGGACTGGAAGGATGTCCATCTAACATTCTCAGTGGGAAAGTTGGAGGCTGATATTGCCGGACGGCAATTCGGCGAGGACCTCCCCAAGCTGTCCGAATCTCTTTTACGAAGAGAGTTCGAGACAAAAGAAAGACTGGCTGCCTCAATGTCTCATCAGACTACTCTCGAGACGATGGCAAGTGACCCCAAGGTCCATGAAATGTTCATGGTAGTGGCTAAGTCTCACTTAGCCACAGTGACGAAGGACCTTTATAACTTCGTCAAGGCAAGGAGAGCTTGCAGGGAGTTCGTGTTCACCGGGGCTTCGGTGAGACACGAGCCAAGGAAGTTAATCTCCTCCAACATTTGGGGAAAAGACCTTTTCCCTACCGATGTGGTCAAAGAGGTTGTTGATAAGGCCGCCGTGGAGAATAGAAATCTTCTCCAGAAGTAGGGCCTGGCTATCAAAAGAAAATCTTCCCCGGATGAGGGTCCTCAACCAAAGAGGAAGAATATGAAGACTAGGCTACCATCTCGGCCAGCCAAGCCTTATAGACAGCAACAGCAACTGCAATTGCCTTTGCCTCCAGTGCCCCAGATGGTGGCACAAACCCCGACTGCCTTTCAGTGGGTACCCCAGGCGGTGCCAGGTCAGTCAACCACATTCGCCCCAACGTTCGAAGGACAGTCTTCTTCCTTTCGTGCAAAACCTAGAGGAGCAGCCAGAGGCTCGTCTAGGCGCCCCTCAAGGGGAAGGGGATTCAGAGGTGGTCGTGGTCAGGGAGGCAAGACCTCAGGACGGCAGTCCAAGTGAAATGATACCGGTAGGAGGGAGACTGATGAAATTTTGGGATCGCTGGACCTTCGATCCCTGGGCCCAAAGCCTACTCAAGAATGGACTGGGTTGGAGCTGGTACAGCACTCCACCCCCATGCCTTCGGTTTTTCCAACACTCCACCCCCCATTTTGGAGGAGTACGTTCAAGAACTGTTGGAGAAAAATGTGATCCGAAAGGTGAAGTCCATCAAATTCCAAGGGAGGCTGTTTTGTGTTCCCAAGAAAGACTCGGAAAAGCTCAGAGTCATTCTGGACTTGTCACCACTCAACAAGTTCATAGTGAATTGCAAATTCAAGATGCTAACACTGCAACACATAAGGACCTTACTGCCCAAGAGGGCATACTCAGTCTCTATAGACTTGTCAGACGCCTATTGGCACATTCCAATCAGCCGTCGACTCTCCCCCTACCTAGGGTTCAGGCTACAACGAAAACTGTACGCCTTCAGAGCCATGCCATTCGGGCTAAACATAGCCCCAAGGATTTTCACGAAGCTTGCGAGCGCAGCTCTCAAACAATTACGCCTAAAGGGAATTCAGGTAGTAGCCTACCTGGACGACTGGCTGGTGTGGGCAGCATCCGAGACCGAATGCTTGCAAGCTTCCAGTCAGGTGATCCAGTTCCTAGATTACCTAGGCTTCAAGATCAACAAGAAAAAGTCTCGACTTTCTCCATCCCAAAAGTTCCAGTGGCTGGGAATCCACTGGGACCTTTTGTCACACAGTTTCTCCATCCCAATGAAGAAAAGGAAGGAGATAGCGGGCCTCTGTCAAGAGACTTCTAGATTCCGAAAGGATATCAAGACGTGAACAGGAGAGGGTACTAGGCTCTCTCCAGTTTGCTTCAGTGACAGACCCAGTGCTAAGAGCACAGCTAAAGGATGCAACCGGAGTTTGGAGAAGGTATGCATCAAACGCGCGAAGAGACCTGAGAAGACCAGTGCCGCCTCGGCTACGTACTCTTC
>NC_090732.1:147968759-147971259 GCF_036898095.1 Palaemon carinicauda
CCTCAACATCGGCTGGCCCTCCCAGTAGAACTGGGACAGGCCCTCTCTTCGATTGTTGGAATGATCCAACAAATGCAGAAGGAGAATCAGGAGAAGGCGGCTGCAATGGAACTGCGTATGCAGTCCCTGGCAGAATCACATGGGGCCCCGGAAAAGGCTCAATGTGAAAGACCTTCCCATATGCTCAGATGCTAACCCATGGAGGTATGCTGAGCACATGCCGATGACGACTGGAAAGATCGTCATTTCGGATAAGCTGGGTTCAGTTCCCCTAGAGGAGGTAGAATTCTGGCCCAGCAAGGCATCATATCCGGACTGCTATGTCCGGCTGAGAAAAGAACCAGCTTCAAGGGAGGAGACAGAGCCGAAGGAGGTCATTGTTATGGACCACGCTAAGGCTCAAGCCCTACTTTCATCCTCGATGAAAGAGAGGGGCTTCTCGAATTCGAAGGTAGCTGCATTGAGCAAGAAGCTCCCTTCGTTTGTGTCCTCTCCTGATAGAGCCTTCCCCTTTTTACAGAAAGGGTTTGCGGCTGTCCTAAAGGCAGTCGAGGCCGGCAAGCCTTGCCCCTCCCTGGAGGAGTGTAAACCCTTGTCGCTGGCTCTACCTATGGACCACAAGGACTGGAAGGATGTCCATCTAACATTCTCAGTGGGAAAGTTGGAGGCTGATATTGCCGGACGGCAATTCGGCGAGGACCTCCCCAAGCTGTCCGAATCTCTTTTACGAAGAGAGTTCGAGACAAAAGAAAGACTGGCTGCCTCAATGTCTCATCAGACTACTCTCGAGACGATGGCAAGTGACCCCAAGGTCCATGAAATGTTCATGGTAGTGGCTAAGTCTCACTTAGCCACAGTGACGAAGGACCTTTATAACTTCGTCAAGGCAAGGAGAGCTTGCAGGGAGTTCGTGTTCACCGGGGCTTCGGTGAGACACGAGCCAAGGAAGTTAATCTCCTCCAACATTTGGGGAAAAGACCTTTTCCCTACCGATGTGGTCAAAGAGGTTGTTGATAAGGCCGCCGTGGAGAATAGAAATCTTCTCCAGAAGTAGGGCCTGGCTATCAAAAGAAAATCTTCCCCGGATGAGGGTCCTCAACCAAAGAGGAAGAATATGAAGACTAGGCTACCATCTCGGGCCAGCCAAGCCTTATAGACAGCAACAGCAACTGCAATTGCCTTTGCCTCCAGTGCCCCAGATGGTGGCACAAACCCCGACTGCCTTTCAGTGGGTAACCCCAGGCGGTGCCAGGTCAGTCAACCACATTCGCCCCAACGTTCGAAGGACAGTCTTCTTCCTTTCGTGCAAAACCTAGAGGAGCAGCCAGAGGCTCGTCTAGGCGCCCCTCAAGGGGAAGGGGATTCAGAGGTGGTCGTGGTCAGGGAGGCAAGACCTCAGGACGGCAGTCCAAGTGAAATGATACCGGTAGGAGGGAGACTGATGAAATTTTGGGATCGCTGGACCTTCGATCCCTGGGCCCAAAGCCTACTCAAGAATGGACTGGGTTGGAGCTGGTACAGCACTCCACCCCCATGCCTTCGGTTTTTCCAACACTCCACCCCCATTTTGGAGGAGTACGTTCAAGAACTGTTGGAGAAAAATGTGATCCGAAAGGTGAAGTCCATCAAATTCCAAGGGAGGCTGTTTTGTGTTCCCAAGAAAGACTCGGAAAAGCTCAGAGTCATTCTGGACTTGTCACCACTCAACAAGTTCATAGTGAATTGCAAATTCAAGATGCTAACACTGCAACACATAAGGACCTTACTGCCCAAGAGGGCATACTCAGTCCTCTATAGACTTGTCAGACGCCTATTGGCACATTCCAATCAGCCGTCGACTCTCCCCCTACCTAGGGTTCAGGCTACAACGAAAACTGTACGCCTTCAGAGCCATGCCATTCGGGCTAAACATAGCCCCAAGGATTTTCACGAAGCTTGCGAGCGCAGCTCTCAAACAATTACGCCTAAAGGGAATTCAGGTAGTAGCCTACCTGGACGACTGGCTGGTGTGGGGCAGCATCCGAGACCGAATGCTTGCAAGCTTCCAGTCAGGTGATCCAGTTCCTAGAGTACCTAGGCTTCAAGATCAACAAGAAAAAAGTCTCGACTTTCTCCATCCCAAAAGTTCCAGTGGCTGGGAATCCACTGGGACCTTTTGTCACACAGTTTCTCCATCCCAATGAAGAAAAGGAAGGAGATAGCGGGCTCTGTCAAGAGACTTCTAGATTCCGAAAGGATATCAAGACGCGAACAGGAGAGGGTACTAGGCTCTCTCCAGTTTGCTTCAGTGACAGACCCAGTGCTAAGAGCACAGCTAAAGGATGCAACCGGAGTTTGGAGAAGGTATGCATCAAACGCGCGAAGAGACCTGAGAAGACCAGTGCCGCCTCGGCTACGTACTCTTCTCAGACCTTGGTCCCAAGCCAGACATCTAAAGAAGTCTGTTCTTCTTCAGCCACCTCCCCCGTCGTTGACGATTCACTCAGACGCCTCAAAGGAG
>NC_090732.1:147976259-147986259 GCF_036898095.1 Palaemon carinicauda
TTTTTTTATTCTCAGATGTCGCTTCATTAATCCATACTCGTTTGTTTTCACATTATCCAGATGGAGTCGGTACCCCCTAATAAAACCTCTATATATTTTACGCCTTTTTCTACCCTGCGTCATACTCACAACGGCAAATCATTAAAAACGACCGACCCTTTCGCTATCTCGCTAATCAGTTGTGATTTATAGCTACTTTCCTCACCCACGCGCGAGACACGAAACAATGAAAGAGCATAAGCCTTCCATCCTTAGCACTGTTTGGAAGGGTTGCCGCAATATATTTCACGCGATAAAAGAGGAAGATAAGTGGCCATGATAAAACATAGGGAGGAGAGATAAGGGCGATATATTTGAGGTGTCTCCTTAAATGAGATCTTCTATTTGGGAAGAGGTGGGTAAATAGCTATTTTTCCCTTTCAGTAGAAGAATAACGAGGTTGCATTAGAAGCAAGTTGAGGGTTAAAGTTAACGGTAATATATCAGCAATCTTAGTCAGTGATTCGTCTTATTGCCATGTCTAAATCAATATTCTATACATATCCTAGTTCTTTATAGGTGTAAAATAGCTATAAAGCGAGTTTTATATTCTTATTTATATACCATGTATGGGTAAGGGGCTACTCACCTTCCTTGTGCCAGACCCCAGGATCTCAAGCCCTAACCTTAACCAAGGTACAATTTGGTCATAGCTCATTATTGCCATTATGTTTATCCATAAACTATAATAAAAATAGCGGAAGGAGAAAACTGTGGCACCACGGTGCTAGAACAAAAAGAAATAGTATAATAATTCTGGAAAGAGAGAAAATGGGAAAATTTCATTTGTTTTCTCGAAATTCACAGCTATATTTTTCATATAATGAACCTTAGCAAGCTGAGATACTCAATTGTTACAGTGTTTGATTAAGTCAAACATGCACACCAGACACCGTTAAAAAGAAGTAATGAATAAAGAAAAATATCTTATGATCAGTAACAAAGTTAAAATTGATCTGTCGTATATAAAATATGAAGAGGGACTTATTTTAGTCTGTTCAACATAGAAACATTGTTGCAATTTGATATACTCAACAAAGTTGCAAAGCAAAAAAGACATAGTATATCGCACAGATACGAAATTAACCGCTTGGTCTGTGAACACACAATTTATCTTAACCGAGAGGAACACTCGCCGTTTTTTTCCCCTAACAACACAAAAGGTTTTCCGCCCCCGTATGATTTACAAGCAATGCGAGATATTAATGGTATAGACCGGTGTAACCTAATCCACAGCTCGACATTGAGAAGCAGACTTACCTTGTTGCTGGAGCTTTTTCAGGAAGTGTTCATTGAAGTCAAGACGCGTTGCTAAGCCAGCATGTGAACTGTCAATATATTTATATAAATTTATAAAAAAAACACGCACAGTAAAGACGTTTCCGCGCTGTGTACCGAGCGGCTACTTATACTAGAAAGAATTAGTTTTACTGAACGATTGGTGGAAGTCACCTATTCTCTAAAGCCTCCACTGTCCAAACCGCTTGTTATAGTATAATACTTAACACTCAATTGTTTGTATATTATTCAATTATTTCAGAAGGTTATTATACTATTTTGGGTAAATATTTTAATAGTAAATTCTTTGTTTTTATTTATGTTAGTTTATAACAAACTTATTTACTTTACTATTTCCATTTTAAGCTCTGCGATCTTGAGGAGTTTGTTCAATGCTGGAACGAAACAATAATTCACTCACGGGTCAAAGTCTAATGTGAATGGGGAATTATTTATTGCTAACCCCTTGGCTATAATTATCTAAATCCTAACACATTCGCTGCATCTTTTTGCACTTCTGAAGTTTCACAAATTCAACTGCCTGATAATGCAACAAGAAATAGCCTATATGCGATGGAAAATTTATAATTATTGGCTATAGCTCGCAAACTGTACAGGAAGACCATTCTACAATCTGACCTCAGCTGAAATATATATATATATATATATATATATATATATATATATATATATATATATATATATATATATATATATATATATATATATATATATATATATATATATATATATATATATATATATATATATATATACGCTGTATAATGGCTACTAAAACCTGCTTGCCTTAGTTGTCAAGCTTTAACAAAACAGTAACGACGTGAAGCTCCGTTCTGTCACCATTTGGCATAACTTTTGTTCTATCAACGTCAAAACTTTGTACAACTTGATATGCTGAAGTCATCCCCTCAATCCGTAGCTTGGCCACTCCCCACTCCCATGCTTCCCATTTCCCAAAAACTATTTTCGAGGAATTTCGTAGAAGATTTACCATACGCATTAAGGTGGAAAAGTTTCTGAATGGAGCACTCTTCTTTCCCTTAAAGAGGAAGCAGGAGCCCCAAAAAGGAAAAAAAAAAATAAAATATATACTTAACACAACTTGAATTTAATATCTACTTTTAAATTTTATATTTCTCCTTCTATATACGCTTTTATTGTAAAAGCTTTGAGACATATGACGTGATAAACCTTACGAGGGTTGCAAGACAATGTTTCGTATTGCTTTTAATATTCGTTTAGTTTCTTAGTGAATAAATATTACAGATAATTTTCTACCCAAAGTGCATGTGTTCATCCCCAAGGCCATTACATCAGAGGAACGAAAAATAAATTGAAAGAGTATCGTCAATCTATTTCTTGATAAATTTTATTGATTTTGTTAAAACCATTTGATGCATAAAGTGCAAAACAAACATTTGAAATGCTAACTATCGCACTTTAGGTACACTGTTAAAAATTTGCCTTAAAAAAACCACTAAAAATCCTGGAATAAATTCTGCCAGGCATTTACCGTTTTAAAAACGGATATATTGACGTAAAGGAGTGATATTATGGTTGCCAACCCGTGAAAGATAATAAAGTCTGGTAAAACTACGGTCTCCTATATTTTACTGGAAAACGGCTTAGAACAATACATTATACGGAGAATTTCCCATTAAAATTACGGTTATTTTTAACTGTGTAACATTAATTTCCTAATCACTATAGTTTTAACTATGTAATTTTTTCAAAAGATATATTCTCGCGAATTATCAATTTCACTATTATTTGATATCCGTATTACAAGGAATAACGCTCGCGTAGTAACGTAATTATCTTTGCATCACCCTGCAAAGAGCTATGATGTTTGCCTAGCAACGGCTAGTTTGTACCGAGCAAGTATACGCTGCAGTGTCAAGCGATGTTTCCCGGTTCACCTCACCCGAACAACAGCTCTTTCAGAACACTCGGGACTGTGTGCAAATACGTTAGCAAATGCACACGCTTGTCTTACCTGAACCCATTGAATAGTTAGCTAATGGTTCATTTACTAATTCCATTTGGTAATGTGCAGTGAATTTAGTTTCATCAGATTTACGAAGTGTATTCAATGACCGTCAAAGGGGTCATTATGAAAATGGTCCTTGTTTCGTAAAATAGTTTTTGTTGACATCAGAATTATAGAATATGTTTGAAAAGCTGTCTATTAGCGTATGTGATTTTAACACCTTACTATCTTTCAGCTCATCTCCATTAAAATTGTTGTATTTTCTTGGAAAATTTAATTGTATAGCTCAATTTATTACCATTTCTGATAGTTATATCACCTTACACTAGATTTATGGAGAACGCACAAATTAAACGGTCCAATAGAGTTCTAAACTTTTAAGTGAATATTTGCAAGGAAAGCCTAATAGGAGAGCCAATCCAATACATATCACTAACCCAAGGTCAGAGAAAATAAGAAGGCAAAAGCGATACCAGAAAATAAACAAATTAAGAATTTATCTAGTAAAATACACAAGAAATGCAGAATTTGGGAGAGAATTGTGGAATTACTGATTTACTGAGTACAAATGGGGAGTATCCAGACGATCAATATGAAAGTAGTTTAGGGAATGGAATTCTATAAAACTCAACATAACTGAGTACTGAGTGGCTGTCCTGGTCTATCACCAAGCCAGTCGGCTTAAATTGCCTTCCACTCAATAGAACAATGTCCGAAGAGTACTATTTTAGAAAAAAAAAAAAAAAAAAAAAAAACCTTGTCAAGGAAGGAGGAGGAAGAGTAGGTACCCCAAATAGAGGAGCATAGCTTCACATAACAATAGGATAATTCTATGATAAAATTATCTAATTACCCTTATCATCCCTTACTAGAAATTTATATTAACCTCGTCTGCCCATCATTTACATGTTGCTATTCAAAATTATTTTTATATCTGCCTTTTTAGAATTTGATCCAATATCTGTAAACTTGAAACCCTATTTCTGTGGTCAATATTTTGGCCATTTCTTTAGAAAGGTCATGAAGAGAACTTTATTATTCTTGCACACTCAGAATAATTAGTATACCCATCATAACTTTATCATCCCAAACGAAGAGTAAAACATCAGAATAGGGATAGAAAAAATTCGTTGAGGTGGATATATCAGTCTCCTAAAGGCATGCATCCACAAGTAACTGCTCATACACATGCGCAAATATAAAGACACACACACATGTTCAAACAAACTCAGACCCATAAACAAACATAGTCTTTGACCACCGTGGCATTTCCTATTCGCTTACCGCTGATGAGCGACTTTAAAATAGTTCTCATAATGTAACTTATACTAAAATTTACAATTAGAATTTTCAGTCGTCAAAGTAATTTAATCGCTCTAAATAATTTTGGCAGTACTCTAGTTTTGATTCATTCATCATGGTGCATTTATAACTAGATCTTAAAGAAAAAGAAAATTTATTATAGATTTACATGAAAGGTTCCCCCCCGCCCATCCCCCCCCCCCCCAAAAAAAAGATAGTATATCAAAACTGTTAATAATAAACCCATTCATCAATTTGGCGAAACTGTCAAAATCATCGTCTCTTAAAAGTCATTCGCAGTAATGACTTTTGGGAGAATATCTTGAAGAAAAAACTAATAAAGATGGCTTACTCAAGGGAAATTAGAGAACCTGCCGGAATGTTATCGCGAGAAGAAGCTTAATTAGATATTCAATTGAAATTCTTAATGGTATGGAAACTGGAATGAAAATTATGCAGAAATGATTATTCTACCAGAAAATTATCATTTTCGCTTCGCTCCTTCGGAAAATGCATTTTCAAAGGAGAGTTTATTTTAATTTCATTACACAGATTGAAAGAGAAAGATAATCAATAATGAAGTCGGTAATTAATTCTGAAAGAGACCAGGAATTGGAATGGAGCTCATAAGTATTTAGAATATTATTATCTTTGGAGAGAGATTCTTTCCTTTCCGGGTAACGTGATTGTTAGATTTTATTTAAAGCCGAGATATTAATAAGAATATAAAGTAAAACATACAGACATGCACACACACACAATATATATATATATATATATATATATATATATATATATATATATATATATATATATATATATATATATATATATATATATATATATATGTATATATATATATATATATATATATATATATATATATATATATATATATATATATATATATATATATACATAATCTACGTATAAACACACTATCTATCCAAACTAGGGCAAACAAAGGCTCATCCAAACACCCCCATTCTTAGGTCAAAGGGACGGTGAGGTTATGATCACTGGTGAAAACGTTTTTGAGTTGTGAGCGGGGAACGAACTTCCGACCCATGAATCAAGAGAATTATCCACCCCGCTGCTAAAACCTGCGTTTATTTAACCATGATCATCAAGGAAAACGAGTGGGACCTTTATTTATTCTGTCATAGGTTCCTGTGAAGCTTTTTGAAAGAAAAAAATAATTATATATTTCGAGATTAATCTAAAAACTTTCCTTTCATCAACAATTCAAGTTTTATATGTAGAATAGAGTTACCTATTTTTATGTTAGAACCTACGAAAAGAGTTTGTTTTGAAATAATAATCAACAATGTTGTAATGATTGTAACTCAAAGATATCATTGTAGTCTAAAGCAAGAGCTACTGGAACTTTCTCGTAATTTGTTGACTTCTGCGTCTTTGCTTATTTTGTGATCTAGAATCCCTCAAGGACCTTCTTGAATCTTATAGAAAACGGACTTTCTATATATATATATATATATATATATATATATATATATATATATATATATATATATATATATATATATATATATATATATATATATAGATATATATATATATATATATATATATATATATATATATATATATATATATATATATATATATATATATATATATATATATATATATATATATAGAGAGAGAGAGAGAGAGAGAGAGAGAGAGAGAGAGAGAGAGAGAGAGAGAGAGAGAGAGAGAGAGAGAGAGAGAGAGTATGGCAGCTGCATTTATGTAGTCTTTTCATCATCCATCACTGAGTTAACAACTGCTCTTAGGGAGACATTTCTGTGACACCTGATGTGACGCTACTTAATCATTTCTATTTACAATCCTGCTAATTTTGGAAGAGGACAAGGAAACCTTGGAAGATTGAATATTATCAGTAGCTGTGTTCTTGATTATCATCTTTTACATTTTAAATTAGGTCCTGGAAAGGTCTTCAAAATTCAGCGCTGATCATCTGTCTCGTATCATAGAGACAAATCTAAGGCCTGTGTAACTATGTATTTTTATGAATTATCATTAATAAGTGAACTATAAATTATAGAAATTGTTATATGTTTAGTGGCTATTATTTACTTTTTCTGTTACTTTTCTGCTATTTCCAATGATAAATCAGCTAAAAAGGAAATATGACACTAAAGTAGATTTTACATAATCTACGTTTTATTATAGCTGACCATAACAGAATTGGGGGCCTGACCGGGATTTGAGCCTGGTGCCTCTGGCATCCGAAGCCAGAATCATGCCCCTAGGTCGTAACAAAAGATTTTAAAATGTTCTGTTTATCAAAACTTTTAATTGATTTCGTAGTTTCCGTATATTTTTAATTTTGAAATACAAATGCAGTTTCTTGGAAATATGAAAACTCACATTACTCCTCAAAATATCAGAGATCTTGTACTCATTTAGAGCATGACCTGCAAAAGGGTTTTATATGAGAAAATGACTGATATGTTAAACTCTTCTTACTATTTTTCAGATGTATATAAGTTTAAAAAAGGAGCTTATCAGATCTGCTTAGGTTCAGGGAATGAAAATGCATATTTCAAAGAGTAACAAATACTAATTAGATTAATATTGTCGCAAGCAAAATAAACAGAATAATTGGGAAAAACGTGTTTTCCTCACTGTGAAAGATTGTTTTGAACTAGTGGCATTATGATTTTTTTTTTCTCCCCACAATTATATTTGTTTCTCTTACCATCAGGTCGAATTTATTTTTTTCTACGTTCACATTAGATTCTCATGCAAATACTTTTGCCTCAGAAACAGAAATTCCAAGGCTAAAACATATTATCCATGCTGGGTTAAAATTACCTGAATTATTGAATCAGAAAGATTCTTTTCCTGTATGAAAGCTCGTAATATTGTAGCTTCTGTCCCCTTAAATTAATTCGTGTTGAAGTCAGTATCTACACTTAGAATCGAAATCAGTCCTTTTTCACCATTATAGCTTAAAAGTATGTAACACATGGCTATTCTTAGAATCGAAATCAGTCCTTTTTCACCATTATAGCTTATAAGTAGGGCTATTCTATGATAATTATATGAATAAATACTCATAACTTTTATTTCTTTAAAAAGTACTCAAAGTCAGTCATAAACCCACAAGAAAATTCTTTTCGTGATGAGTACTTCTTTCCTCTCAATTATTTGAACCTTAGCGCCGATTAAAAACATAGGTACCCGATTGACGTAAACCATCCTACTATAAAGACAATAAGAGTTGATTTCGACTCTACTGTACATACTCCTGTCAAATTCAGTAATTGCACTTAGAATATATATCAACCCATCGCCGCTATTATATGGTTCAATTCAACCGGTTACCTTTGCTTCTATTTGGTGCTAAGGTTCGAATCCTTTGCCAAGCAGAAGTACTCAAAAAAAAAAGAATTTCCTTACTTGTTTTTCATCCCTTAGTAGAGTGAATTCGATATGAAAAGGTATTTGTGCCTTATTTAAAAAAAAAAAAAAATCACGAGTGTTACTGATGAAATTATCATATAATGGCCAATTGATTCTTATTGTCAATTAATTATGTTGAGTATATTGGTTGATTTTGGTTCTAAGAGCAAAACCTGGCATCGAAACGAAGATATAAAACTGAGTTGGAATCAACACTATTCCCTCTCTATTGTCAGATGCTTCTATTCATCTATTTACGTTTATTTTCATATATATATATATATATATATATATATATATATATATATATATATATATATATATATATATATACGTGTGTGTGTGTTTGTGTGCCTGTGTGTGCGTGTGCGCATGTGTGCAAGACTGTGTGTGTATGTATGTATGTATATGATTTATATGGTAACATGGTTTGCTCATCACCATAACCAGCAAAACTTTACTAGTAAGGGCCAACCATACTAGGTTGGTTTGCTGTGAGCTATCATAAGAAAATCTCCCACCATCAATAATCAGCACTGGCCAGCGTGGGGATGAAACCTAGCCAAAACCCCAGACATAAATTTACGTGTCTGAGTCTTTGTTATTGTTGGTTGTTGATATGATCGTAAATGTACTTTCAGCAACAGCAATAATGATAATGATAATGATAATGATAATGATAATGATAATGATAATGATAATAATAAGCAGAAGATCAATGGGTAGTGATCCTAAAGAAGCCTTTAATAACAGCAACGGTGAATGATTATTGGAGAACCGTTGCGAATTTCCGTGATAGTCGATAAGATGAAAGTAACATTGAAAGTATGGTGCGTCTGGAGTCCTCACAATTCAAGTCTAAAAAAAATCTTTCCATAAATTGAATAACTCGCATCGTTCATGTCAAGATGTTAGTGTCTCTAGGATTTTCAGCTTTAAATCCAAATTACTTCTCTTTTTCTCCATGATTTTATCGAACCCTTTTCTTTTAGATACTGTACCCGAGAAGCAAAAATATTCCAGTCAGCTATTTGTCTACACAAGAATTTTTCTTCCTGGACAATGTTGACCGTAAAATGCTCTAAGTTTGAAAATATAAAAAGCTCTTTTATCAGTTATTCAAGCATTGTTATAGCCATCGTGACTCTCTATCCTCAGATGAAATAACTGCATATGGAATATAAAATTTCAAATCCATGCTGTAAATATGAAAATTTTGACTTCCTTGTGGCTTTTGAGATACAGTTTTCTGTGTATGAAGAGGATGATATCATAACATCTTCGCTTAGTAAAAGAGGAGATGACTTTTTTCGTATATTCAGGATGAAAGAATAAATTTTCACTCAATATGGTGTCATAATAATTCTTACGCTACTAATTTAATGTTTTCTGAGTGCATCAATTCCCATATACTCACAAGGGTAATTTGAAACCAATAAGGATAATTGCATTGTGTTAGAGAATGAATAAAGAGAGTTTGTAAATACTATAAGATTGTTCAGCTGAGTAAAATGGCCAGTTCAGCAAGACAACGGCACAGTGACAATCATATTTTTCTGTATTATTTTTCTTTTTTTTTCTATGGAAATGCAATGGAATATATTTTGAAATCCTGAAGCGTTATTTTCACTTTAACTTTTATCCTTCTCTCAGCTCTGATAATTCAGGTCTTCAACACATGGAAAATCTGCTCAGACTTAACCAGCTATGCAAGGGATGGTCTCTTAAGCTTTGTCCATATAAACGCTAAATATCATGCCGAATTTTAGAAAAATTTTCTCGTCCTGTCCAGTAGTTATACCTGGATTTTTTTTTTTTTTTTTACTGTAAATCTTTACAAGAAAACAAAATTTACAGTAAATGAAATAAAGAGAAGAAATGTGGAATGTGGCTGAAAAAAAAAAGAAGTCACCGTTTCTTATTACAATACGGGAA
>NC_090732.1:147998759-148008079 GCF_036898095.1 Palaemon carinicauda
GTTGCAACAGAAAAACCGAGGAATCCATAGAAACTCTTAGTTGATACCTTTCCCTCCTGGAATCTCATCTGACTATATCCGCAATCAGACATTTTCCTGCACTTCAAGAAACATCCCTACCTGCGTCTCTACCACAATGTGCTCAGTGTGCTATTGGAAAGTACACATAGATCATTGTACACACGTTTGGCCGGAGTGCCCTTGGCAACTTTTCTAAAATAAGAAAGATCGAAAAAAATATCAAGTCTGAATAAATAGAATCTCGTGAACAGAAATTTTTCATTAATGGAAGAGTAAAGAGGAGAATGAATGCCATCGTCAATAAGCAACACCTAAAAAAAATCATCAAAAGGAGAAAAGGGCTACAATATTAAGTTTTTTTTTTTTTTTTTTTTTTTTTTTTTTTTCTCTGAAGAGAGCGATACATGGTATCCGGCATCAACGGAAGGAAATTCAAGCTCGCGGAATCAGAAAAGAC
This sequence comes from Palaemon carinicauda, assembly GCF_036898095.1. Classification (NCBI taxonomy): domain Eukaryota; kingdom Metazoa; phylum Arthropoda; class Malacostraca; order Decapoda; family Palaemonidae; genus Palaemon; species Palaemon carinicauda. Next base: position 147,999,238 of record NC_090732.1, read on the forward strand.
AATATCAACACCACTGCACCTAATTACAAGAACACTTTTGACAATTTCTTTGTGAACATGGACAAAAGGTTATATATATACAATAAAGGGAATTTTAGATATGTTGGCTTTCTTCGAATCATCCAGTTAGCCGTGAAAAAAATCTATCAGAGGGAGAGAGAAATTACATTTTATAAACTCAGCGTGATATAAACATCAATGAAACTATGTAGTTGCTTTAAAGGAAGGGGTTATGACTCATAATCCATGAGATATATTTTTCTGAAGTAGAAAAAAGCCTATTTGAATAATAATAATAATAATAATAATAATAATGATAATAATAATAATCTTGGGAGCTGGCCATGAGCTAAATATCACACAAACAACCCTTTCAGTTCTGATAAATGGAGTGGCTTGCATAAATAATACAGGGTACAAAGTACAGAAAATACAAGTCCATTATACTGCAACATATCTTGAAAGAAATATTGAGATTTTAACTTAGCTCTAAGTATTGTGAGTGATCTCAAGAATGTGCTATACTTTCAGTCAGTAAACCACAAGGCCGGCGTTCTTATTCGTAGCTAATGTTCTCTCTCTCTCCTCGAATATGATTTCTCATTTCACGGTCAAGGCGCCACTTCACCTCATTCATCTCCCATGACTTCCTGGTGATAAGTGAAGCACCAGAGGCCTTATCTCTTTGACCTACTTGTGGAATGGTTACGGATATGGCATAATAGTTAGCTTCAAGGCGTTTCTCAGGGTTTTTCTTCCAAGTGCAAATGCCAAAAGACTGGCAACCATATGTCCTTTTTCTTGCCCTGATCCGAGAAAATTAGAAATAAAGCCGAATGAAGAATAGAACTCCGGCATGTACTGTATATATTCGATAAACCTGCTGTCTTTTGTATACTATGATTTTACTTTAAAAAAAGAAATAGAACAACGTTAGAAATTTACAGCATAGTAATTGAAGGCAGAAAATTGTGAATTAAGCAGTGCAAGTAAAACTTTCCACAGTATAATTGAAAATTGTTTGCTGGATGAGTGGCATGTGGTTGCATTATAAGTGTAAAAACTGGGACAACATAAATTCTTTGGCCATATAAAATTTCTATGCATAATAGATGGACTACAATTACCTTTTGTATTAGACTAGTCACGTATGACAACTTTTTCAGTAGTTGATCATCATTTCCTTGTCTGCGCGAACGTGTGATTTTCGGTCAGCCACACATTGGTTCAAAATGAGTATGTAGACTGTAGAGGTACCACCTGTCAGTGACATATTGAATAAGAGTCAGTTTTTGTTAAGGGGATTGAACACCCTCAATGGAGAATGACTTAACACATGGGCCTATTTGTACGTCGATCATTTATCTAATGACAAGCATAACCCTTTCGACAAAGTTTGAACACGGTTACACCTGCCTTCATCACTGAGAGGAAATAAATGCCAGTAGAACATTAAGAAATAATCACAAGTTTGCATTGGATCGGATTAGATTTATTAATTTGTGCTATATTTCAAAAGTTAGAAGCTTGGACTTTGAGGTGGACGATATGAAGCAGGGATGGGGGTAAAGAAGAAGACTAAAAACTGTGTGCTATAGAGGCCAACGAAAGTGTATATACTGTAGACCCAAAGGTAATGCTAGTACTGGTTCGCCTTAGGTGTGTTAATGAAACTATTTCGCCCACCCTCAATCTATCCCCTTATTGTCTTTTTTTTTTTTTAAGGATATAATTACAAGTTTATAACATTAACTACGACAGGTTTACTCATATTTTATATTTGGATTGTCTGTTGCTTAGAATTTACTTAAGTCACCTGATAGGATTGAGGTAATTAATTTTATGCATAATTCATATTTATTATAAATAAAAATTAGTGATCATTCGAACTTAGTTGATAGCATTTATCATATTCACAGTTGTCTGGTGTCTTTAGTAAAATTTCCATAAAACATGCTTTAGATGCTGTACAAAGTACCTTAAGCTTAAATCTGCGATCCATTATCATTATAATCCTTTTTATTCACACATCAAGAATTTAGTCATCATTAAGTTTCTCAAGGCTTTGAAATACCAATATCCTAAAAAAGTGAGCTACCTTCATCAATACCTCATGCAGTGGCCCCCATACATTTCCTTATTTAAATAACAGACTCAGTCAATGACCCAATTTAATATCTGACTTGGGCTAATTTCACTGATCTGACTCCTTCAAAATTCTCATGGAAACGACGAGTTTCATCTTTCAATCAACCGGTATACCAGGTAAAACATTCGTACCTACGTAACGTAAAATGTTCTGATTTATCACGAGTCGTGTACATCATCATCAGCCATTGCTAGTCTGCTGCAAGACAAAAACCTCATACATGTCCTTCCACTCACGTCTGTTTATGGTTTTTCTATGCAAGTCTGTACCCAAAAGTTTTCTGACCACGTTAATCCATACAAACACACACACACACATATATATATATATATATATATATATATATATATATATATATATATATATATATATATATATATATATATATATATAATGTGTGTATATATGTGTATATATATATATATGTATATATATATATATATATATATATATATATATATATATATATATATGTGTGTGTGTGTGTGTGTGTGTGTGTGTGTGTGTGTGTGATTGAAAGTGTTTTAAATTTTTGTTAATCAATATTCATTACAAACATGATCCCAAAATCTAAAGGATTAACAAATTGAAAACTCTACTAACTCCAACAAAACGCCCCCGTAACATGAGAATCTAGACTTTATCATGTTTCCAGTCATGCCCGACTGACTGACTGATATTCATGTGAGAATCAAACCATTTCAGGACAGAAATGTGGAAGTGTTTCGCGTAATAGGCTGTCAGTGACTGAAAGGGATTTTATGGTGCTGAAATTTTGGAGAGAGAGAGAGAGAGAGAGAGAGAGAGAGAGAGAGAGAGAGAGAGAGAGAGAGAGAGAGAGAGAGAGAGAATTTTCAGGCGTTTCATAAATTTTTATTCAATTCCCATGAAATAGACATCAATATACTGTAGGTTTGAGCGTTACCTTTCACACGTACTTTTAATATGAAAAGCACTAGGAGTAAATTGCGATGCTTAGGCTAAAATTCGACGACCACAGTTATTTCAGTGTCATAAGAAGCGGTCTTTAGACTTAACAAGCTATAATACTCCAACAACAACAAGCAATATACGTTACCTAAACGTATGTGTTAGGCCAATCAAATCCACAATTTCTTTTTAACAGATTACACATTTATTTATCTAACGTTTTCTATACCCATGTGGAGTTTTCAATCTTTGTAAAGAAAAAAAAAAAAAAAAAAGCACATAAGAAGATTTATTAAGTACTTGTAAGGGTATGATAGGATAGCCGAGGTTATAGACATGATGATAACACTTTTTTTTTTAGATGAATCGTACAAATGATGATAAAAGCAAAAAAAATGACTTGTTCTCCAAGTAACACTATATTGCTGATTGGTCAATAAAATCCAAGGTTACGGCCCTTTTTCAAATTTGTCCACTGAAGTTGATATTTTATGTAGAAGTATTTGTAGTTGTCCAATTTGGTCAATGAATAAAAGGTAGTTTTGTTAAACATATGTGCCATGCCTCTCCTTTCTGCATTTAACCCCATCCGGCAGGACTGCTCGTGTCTGGAGGGAATATGGTTACTTGGTCCTAAATTCCCATGTGATCATAACCTGATAGGCCGCATGATTTGGTGTTCTCTGAGGGCTGCGTGTGTTGCTGAATGTGAGCTGTATGGCCTCTGCTTGCTGAAAGATCTAGTCATGCTTCATCCATGCAACTATGCTTGATATGTCGTGCACGAAGACATCTCTCTAGTGTCTAGTCTTTGCAAGTCAAGTTCACGAGTCAAACGTCGGATGCCGACTGAGATTAGTGACTATTTCAGACACACCATCAAATATTTTCTAAGTCTATCCTACTTTTCCCACAGAAGCCAGACACGACGTCACGTCCGGTGAATGGATGAAAGTAGATGATTGTTCCAGCTTTCTCAAGCCCTATTACAGAAACAAACTCATGGACTGGGATCTACCGAAACTGGGCTCCTTGGCCGACGGAAATCCACATATTCTTAAAACCTAGTTACTCTATGGTTGGCAGCATATATACTGCAATAAGTAGCATACCCATGCCATTGGTTTTATTTATAATAAAAATTTTCTCCTTAGTGGTTGCATCTCTTGTGATTGCAAATATCAGAGCGTCAGTTTCCTTATGATAACATGGGGATATTGCAACCAGAGACCCCATTGCGCTGGTAAGGATATCTTTTGTGATGATGACTTTCCTTATTGTTTCTGCTTCGAACATCTTGTCTGCAAGGAAATAAAACGGCTGTCTTTTTGTTTGCATCCCAAAGTAAGCTTTGCAAATTATCCAGTCTCTTTCTTGTTCCTGACTTGGATTTCATACTAGATTTCTTTTATACACGCGAGACTATGTCCACCTGGGTAGGGCATTGCATTATAATATTCCACATTTAGTCATAAAATACTTTTTTAAGTATGGAGAGGTAAACCATTGATAAGTGCTAATCCATCAATGATGATTGCATCTGCCTTTGGTTCCCTGTTTGTGATGTTCACTTTCTCTTCAATGATTTCAACCAGGTGTAATTTCTGACACGAGAGATGCAGGTTGTGACTGATTTTCGTGCTTGAAGAACTCTTGCAGGTCACGCTATTTGGTCCAACAGGAGATAAACAGTCCTGAGAACTTTCTTCTTATAAATTAGCTTAGCCTGTTCTTGTGTAAAAACTGAAATGGGGGTTTCTTGACTGGATGATAAAAATAACTGCCACTTTCATTCTATATCCCTTCTAAGAAAGATTGCAACTACTATTTGCCCAACTGGTTGATGTGTAGCTACCATTTCAGCTAGAGTTCAATCTGCAATGCCTCAACTCCACGCACTTCAAAGACATTTTATGACTATATTAAAATGGCTAAAGAAAGTTAGAGATCCCATACTTTCATGCGTTCCCCACATTTGACTACGTATCTGCCTTTTGTGGAAAAATGAAGAAATATGCATGAAAGACTTAGAATATGTTTTATGATCTTCCTGAAACATTCACTAATATCAGCCAGCATCTGGCATTGATTAGTGACAGGTGCAGCTACCAGTGTGGATGAAGCAAGACTAGATCCCTTTGCCCAAAGGGCAAAGGCAATACAACTCAATAACACCGACACAGGCAACCCTCAGTGAACTTGTAGGGATCATCTGGGATTGAACTTGGGAAAAAATATTTCAATACCCGGGTAACTATCATATCCAACCAAATACAAGCAATCCTGCTTATTGAGGGTATATACAGAAAGGATAGGCATGGCAGATATTCTGGATAACACCAACCCCTATTGCAGAGAGGTATCAGGTATTGAAAGTGTGCTGTTGTAGGAAAAGTTTGCAAAGGGAGATGCAAGCACTTATAGTCAGCAGCATATACAGACAGTAGCACTTGGAGGCCTAGAGTTTATGAAATATATGTAAGAATAATGAGATCTACCAGCAAAGGCAACCACAAAAGTAAGAAACACTGTTGGAAATACACAAAAGTTTAAGTTGAAAATTGGTCTCCGCCAGGGTTCAGCCCCTAATACTATGTGTTTGATATTGTGATGGATGTTATAATGTCGGAAGTTAGAGATGTGCCTTGGAGTACATTGCTTGCTGATGACATTGTGCTGACTGATCTGACAAGAGTGTGTGTCCAACTCAAGCTAGAAAGATGGAGATAAGAACTTGAGAGCAGAGGCTTAAAAAATAGCAGAACAAAGACAGAATATATGTGGACAGTGGAGAGGAATGGCGGGAGAACAGTGAAATTAGGCAAAGAAGACATAGAAAGGGTCAGCTCCTTCAAATATCTTGGTTCTGTTATGAGTGAAAATGGAAACCTTGATGCAAAAGTCAGTCAAAGAATTCAGCCTGCATGGAGGAACTGGGAAAAAGTCATCAGGCATAGTTTGTGATAGGAGGATCAGTGCAAAGGTTAGAGGAAAGTTTATACAAAAGTGGTGTTAGACCAGCAAGTATCTATGGGGGTAAAGACTTGGTCAACAAAGAAAGAGAAAGAGCATGAAAGGAAAATGTAAGTGGCCGAGATGAGAATGCTGAGGTTGATGTTTGGTGTCCACAAAAGAAGGTGAATTCTCGAATTAATTAATCAGGGGGACAGTCAAAGTAATTAGGTTTCAAAGGAAGCTAAGGAAAAAAGACTGAAATGGTTTGGTCATTTCACGAGGATAGGAGATGAACATTGAGGTGGAAGGCAGAAGAAGGATGGGCAGGCCAAACTTCAGGCGGAAATAAAATTTTGTGAAATGAAGGAAAAGGGCCTAAGAGAGAACGATGTTCAGGACATAGAAAGAAGAAGGCTGCCTAGAAATATGTGTCCCCATATAAAGATGAAAAAGCTGTAAGCGAAGAAGAGCAGCTGGAGAACTAGTGACATAGTTTGAGCATTGGGGTGCAAAGCTTACGAAATAAAAATCGGATATTCTGGGGACTGTCTTTAAAAAAAAAAACTATAATCTTCAAAAATTATGTCACGTTGCTTTATAAACAATGAAATCTGCAAAATATGTCATTTTGCTTTACAAAAATTAAAATTTGCTTCAATAGACTTGAAAATAAAGGAATCCAAATCTAAATTATGCACATTGTAGAACTAAAACTACTTCTAAGCAAAACGTCAGTTTCGGGGTGCTAAATTAACCATCATCTTTAGAAATGGCTGCCATTGGAAATTTTCCATTGGCCAATCGGCCAGATTTAATTAATATCACTTGGGGAATAAGTGTACTAGGTTTCATGCTTTTATCATCCTTTGCTGACTTTTTCTGTTACCTCCTAAACTATAAAAGCTCAAGATCCGTAACCAAAGGGAATCGAATAATAATTTGCAGTTGGAATTAGTATCTTTTTCTTTTATCATTTCCCCTCCTCTTCAGATAGTTCAATTCTGTTCGTATTCTATTTTGTTCGCATTCTAAGATTACATTTAACCCCACAAGAATGACAAAGAATATGATCATTATAAAGCTTTTTTTTTATAGAGTAAAGTAAAAATAATTTCTTGTTATAGGGATTCCTTCACATAGGATTTAAAAACCTTCAGGTCGACTTTGGAAAAAAAAAAGGTTCCAAACCTGTTCAATTATGCATCTGTTTAAATAATAGAGAAAGTATAATTTTACATTTGAGTGTCTCAGGTTGTTGACTTAAATGAATGTGGAGGCGACTTTACGTTTCCTTTCGCATAAAAACGAACCTCAGGCAAAAGTAATATTTTCAGTAATTGACCTAACCTTTAAGGAGGGATATAACGTTTTTTTTTTTTCGTTTTTTTTTTTTTTGGGGGGGGGGTGGTAAAATATTACTTTTACTCCTCTAATACATAACCAACTTCAAAGAAAAAAAATAGTACCATCCATTTAACTTGGCTGTAGGAGCAATATTTGATCGGCAATTCCAAATCATATAGCCCTTAAACTGACAGTCCTATTGATCTATATTTAAAACTTATTAAGAATCATACCACATTGTTGAAGTATTCTACTGGTCAGTAACTCTCAATATTATTAAGGAAATTGGTACCTATAATAAACTATTTATCGCAAAAAAGTGACACATAGGCTCAGGTGCATTATATCTATATCTATACCTATACCTATATCTATACCTATACCTATACCTATACCTATACCTATACCTATACCTATACATAATATATACTATATATATATATATATATATATATATATAAATATATATATATAATATATATATATTATATATAATATATATATATATATATATATATATATCTAATATATATATATATATATATAGATATACATATACTGTATATACCGTATTTCCCGTGTCATAAGACGCTACAAGTGGTAAGACGCACCCTTAAATTAGCAAGGCAGTTTTAGAAAAAAAAATGAGGATTTAAAAAATTTCTTAGCACAAATCCCTAGTCAGCGACTCTACCGTGATTATTGTCTTGCACAATAACTTTTCTTATTTTGGGTGAATTAAGAAATGTTTTTGTTAATATTAATTATCTATATGCCAATTATCCCAATTTTTATTACATATTCTACAAGGAAACCACTAAAGCAGTCGTAGTTTCCACCACAACTACACGTTAAGTCAGAGTGTTTGGTGTTTCAAGTGTTGTTTACATGAAAGCAGCGTTATCAAATGTGCATAAAATTTTGTTAAGAGGTAAAATTCTAGTACTATTTCCAAAATTCCTCATATAGCCTGGAAATTTTCACACAAAATGTAATTATTGATTAAAGAAATCTAGACATTCTTTTAGGTGGAATAATTTTGTTACTGTTTGTGATTTAAGGTCTAGTTACTTTTCTGCAAATTGGTAATACTGCAATCAACAAACAAATTTTTTTTCTAAGGTCGTATTCAGCAAACGTCTCTTTGTAGTATTTCGTAACTCAGGACAACAAAGTCATTATCTATATATTGCTTTATTACAAAATATCAACAAAATATGAGAAAATAGATATACTGTATACTGCATAAACAACCATGTCATAGCGTCGTCTGCTACGAGATCATTAATTGGCATGTTTGCTTGTAGAAGGGGGTTAGCGAGTCATCACCTGATTACAAACAAAAAGGAAAAAAATAATTGCTACTGTACTTCATTAAAGGAAGTGCAATATAAAAATAAATGAATTTATTACATGGGAATGATAATTGTAGGTTTATATTCTATTTCTCGTCAGTTTGAGTAC
>NC_090732.1:148021079-148023579 GCF_036898095.1 Palaemon carinicauda
TGACTGTTGAGTCAGGCAAATGGGATATGAGACGAGGAGCGGGGAACAAAAGAATGCTTGGCATGGGAGAGCCTGTGTAATGCTCCTTGAACTGAGTAAGATAGAATTTATTTTTTCTATTTGGTATGAAACTCTTAATATAATTTTGTTCCTAGATAAATGAAGGCTTGTCAAGTTAATTTGTTTATTTGGAAGAGCAGTCTAAACTTTCTTCTAATCTATTTAAGCTTTGGCATAAAAACCCTTTCGATACAGTAGTTAATGGTGTAAAAAAAAAAAATATATATATATATAGCACTAACTTTCTTAATACCATGAAATCCAACGCCCCCATCCGCTGAAAATATAAAAAGATGCCCTCTGCTCAGATTTTAAAATTTCCTTTTATCCTAAATATAATCGCCTCTTCCAAGACAGGAAGCTTATTTTAGGAAAAAAAAATCATCAATATCCATATATGTCTTTTAGATTAGTTTGCTCATAAATAAAAGAATAAATTTAAAAAAAAAAAAATTACTAAAATATCATAGTTACAAAAATAAATTAATTCAAAATGTTTTCCCTCAATGCTTAAAAAAATAAATATGCCAAAAATTCAATCCTATCTTCGTAAAGGTTGGCCTGCACTTTGTAAATAATCACAAAGAAATAAATTACTCCCCATTTGCATCAGGACAATTCCATTCCCGTGCATTAGCATTTATTAATTATTTATGAATTTTTACATTAATTTGACCGGAGTTCAAAGGATCCTATAAATACGAATTTCTCATTTTGCAAAGTAGGTTAATTAAATAACCAATTGGAAGAGATGAGGAATAATATCGGTGTTTTTATATGAAAAAAAAATTCCTTTAATTTGCATATCCGAAAATATTATTATTATTATGAGCATTAATTAAAATTTGGATGAAAATATATCAAACACCCTTGAATGGTTCTGAGTTGTCTAAATAACGACAAAAAAAAAAAAAAGAAAAAAAAAAAGTATTGGCAAAATCGTCGCATGAGTAATAAAGAAATATTAAAATCAAGTGTTATCGATACACAACTGAGGAGCTCTACTTTAGTCCCTCAATTACTGAAAGTTTCCTTCTAAATGTAGCTGTATGATCAAATTCTAAGTTTGTTGGTAAACCTCTGACATTATGAGTGATGGAAAGTAGCTTTGGAGTAAAAGAATATAGGATGTCTTCGGGCTTTGCAAAAAATCGGCGCTTGCTTCCTTTGAGAATTAGAATTAACTAAAAAATATCAAATGATTGGAAAAGAAAATTAAGACCCAATAAACTTCCATCTTTCATTGAAGGAGAAACGACCCTGATACAACATAAGTTCAAAATTCCAATTAAATGTACACTAATGGGAATTTTGAAGTTATGGATAAGCAATACTCATAATGGATTAGTGACGTTACAAAGCTGTCGTATCAAAACTTGTGGATGTTCTGCTCTCAAGAAAAAAGTCCATGAAGACGAAGGTAATCGAAGTATGATGTATTTAACACAAAGTTAATAGGAGTAACTAAATTTCATGAAACTCCATTGTTGTTTGTCTTGAATTTGATAAATATGAATAAATACTTTGACCAAGCGCTGTACCAATGGGCCTTCCTTAGAGAAGCAGAATATAATTAAATTGAAAATAATGATTCACCAGCCCTCCAAGATCATCCATTGAATGTAAGATAAAGTTTAAGATTATATTTAAACAGAAAAAAAATTAATTCTTATAGACTTTTAGAAAGAACCATGAAACATCAAAAATCAATCAAATATTAGGATTAAGAATAAAATAAAGGACTAAAGAAATAGAGAAAGACACCCCAGAAAATATGCACAGTATCGAAACCCCAAAGAGCATGTAACTATGTAAAGTTGAAAGGTCAGTCCCGAGATAGGTAGAGGAGGATGAGCTTATATATCTAACTTTCTGAGCCAAAGCCAAGTTCTAATGACCGTTGCCTTTGTGCGCAGGACTTCAAAATGAGAAATGGCCCCGTGATAGAGACAGCTCAAAGCGAATACTTTACCGACGTTAACAGTCTCGAAGTGGTTATGCAAAGAGGCTCTTTGGATGTAGTGGAAACATTTACTGTTTTAATTGAAACAGACTGGAAGGGGGAATAGACTCATTTACCGCAAATTTTCTCAAGATTACATTATTCTTTGTTCTTTTTTTTTTTTGACTTTTGCTTTAGGAAATACTTTTTGTCCTATACTTGGACAAATAAATTCAAATCTTTAAATGAAGCAAGGGGTGAAAGATTATGGCTTTTGTTTGTCTAAAAATGGTATGTCAAAATAGAAATATATGTTTCGTTGTTTGTAATATAATTATGAAAGAAAAAAATATCTATGGGGGTTTCATACTCCAGGTAATATTTCACGTTTATTCCATTATATGTCAATTAAAGTAATTTTTTTCATAAAATGTTCACAAGTTAATTTTTTTCATTGTAATTTATAAATAAATGTATAGCATGTATATTTCCATTATC
>NC_090732.1:148026079-148044390 GCF_036898095.1 Palaemon carinicauda
ATTCTCATTAATCCCCGAGACATTATAATCATGGATGCATACATTTCCGTCGCTCCAAACTATAATCTTCATCTCTATACTTCTTCTATCAACGTGCTTTTTTTTCATTGTTTTCTTTGTATGTGAATAAGCACGGTTGCCTTTTTTTAAGGACTTAGCTTCTGGGGTAGAACGTAGTTCTGATTGGGTGCCCTGCCTTGACATCGCTTAAGTTCACTGTAGAATGTTCATGTTGTGACGGGCCGAGAGGGGCTGTGACTAGGAAGGCAGGATGAAAGCAACCGAGTAACTTTATTACAGAACATCCGTTTAAATATACCTAAACTCCAGGCAAAAAGAGCATAAAAAACATAACAGGCAATTTCATGTTCAACCGACAACCGCACCGGCTAACAGTGAGAAAAACAGACATGTTATATCAGGTCCTTATGAGTGCGAGGGGAGAGCGAAGATATAAGCATAATATATACAAAAAATGAAATGTTACTATGTATGATCGTGTGACACACGGTTGGTACATGCCCCCCCCCCTAAAAAAATGACATACTGTACATGTTAAATAGGGCACCCTGATCTAGAGAGGCAAACTGTAGGTGGGTTATCTGGCAGGAGATAAGCAGGTTATAGATGATCAATGGAGACCCAGTCTTCTTTGCCATGAGTGTTTAGTAGGAATGCTTTCGGACTGTGTCGGATCACAAGGTAAGGACCCGTGTAAGGGGGCGTTAGCGGTGGCTAGCTAGTGTCGTTGCATAGGATGACATGCGTTGCAGAGTGCAAGTCTGTCGGTAAGTGATGCTTCGCTGGGGGCTTGTAATTCTGGCGGAATGGAGTAAATTTTCCCACGACGTGACGTATGCGCTGGAGATCGTCGTCGGAGGTTGCAGAAGGAAAAAATTCGGCAGGGACGACCAACGGGTCGCTATACACCATTTCAGCTGCCGACACATTGAGGGCGTCTTTAGGAGTGGTCCTTAGTCCCAGGAGGACCCAGGGAAGCTGAGGGTGCGATGAAAACGCTCAACCATTCCTTTTGCCGCGGGGTTGTAGGCAGTTGTCTGATGTAGGGGTGATGCCCAGGAGATTCGCTAGTGATGTCCATAATTGAGAGGTGAAAGTGGTACCCCTGTCAGAAGTAATATTCTCATGGATACCAAATCTTGCAATCCATTCTGAGAGTGAGGTAGATGTACATGAGGCGGACGTTGCAGTTTCCATGGGAATGACTTCAGGCCAACGAGTGGAGCGGTGTATGACAGTAAACAGGTAACGATGTCCTTGTGATGTGGGTAGGGGGGCTACAACGTCGACATGAATTTGGGCTAAACGACGCTGATGTGCCCACTCCTGAATCCGTGTGTCGATGTACTTTGGAAGTTTGGCAAGAAGTACAGGCGCAGACCCAATCCTTAGCATCCTTAGAAATGCCGTGCCAAATAAACTTCGTCTTCAGCAGCTGTGCAGTAGAACGGCAGGAGGGATGTGAAAGGCCGTGAATGAAATCAAGCACCTGTCGGCGCGTGGGAGCAGGAATCCAAGGTTGCGGTCTACCAGTACTGACGTCACAGAGGAGGGTGGTGTTGAAGTCGTCGAGGGGGATATCTTCCCAACGGAGGGATGTGCAGGATGTCCTACAGGCTTAATACACTAGATCCTGTCATTACGCTTCAGCCAAGGCATTGTAATCCAGTCCCAGTTGAACAGCCACCAACGTGTTTTTTTATAGGGCATCGGCAACGGGATTAATTTTCCCAGGGACGTGTTGAAGGATGCAATTGTATTCACCCACGGCGGAGAGATGTTGGTGTTGATGGGCAGACCAGGCATCAGACTTTTGAGTGAAGGCGTGCACCAGAGGCATGTGGTCTGTGCGAATGACAAAGGGCATACCTTCTAAGGAATGGCGAAAGTGACACAGCCAAGTGCACCGCCAGCAATTCGCGATCGAAGGTAGAATAACCCGGTTCTGCCTTGGACAGTTTTCTGCTGAAGAAGGCCAAAGGGCGGGGCGAGCCATTGACCACCTGTTTGAGTACTGCAACAATAGCGACTTCGCTGGCATCGGTGGAGAGAAGTAGAGGGGCATGTGGGATAGGAAAAGCGAGAGCTGCAGTGGTTGATAGGGCCTTCTTTGCATTGCAGAAGGCCGGTTCCTGAAGGGGACCCCACTTCAGGTCTTTTGGCTTGACCTTGAGGGAGGCGTAGAGGGAAGCAAGAGTGGCGGCAATGGCTGGCAGAAAATGTGATATAGTGGATCATGCCCAAGAATTCCTGCAGAACTTTGATGGTCGAGGGCGTGGAGAAGTTCTGAACGGCTGCTACCTTCTCAGGGAGGGATGGACTCCTTCAGGAGTGATGCAGTGCCCTAAGAACGACACTTCGTTGGCGCCAAAGGTACACTTGTCGTACCGGACTACAAGGCCGTTTTGTTGCAGGTGGTCGAGCACGATGCGCAGGTGACGGAGGTGTTCCTCTTTTGAGGAAGAGAACACAAGTATGTCGTCCACATAACATACACAGAAGGGGAGGTCCCCTAAGATGCCATCCATGAGACATCGAAAAGTGGCCCCAGCATTACGAAGGCCAAAACAGGAGTAATTGAAGGTGTATGTACCAAAGGGAGTGGTGATGGTTGTCTTGGGGATGTCTTCTGGGTTCATAGGCACCTGATAATACCCCTCCAGGAGGTCGAGTCTTGAGAAAACCTTCGCTTTGTGCAGGTAGGAGGTCACGTCGGCGATGTTTGGGAGGGGTTAGTGATCCAGTTCTGTTTGCATGTTCAGGTGCCTGTAATCCCCGCACGGACGGAGTGAGCAGTCTTTCTTCAGAAAGATGTGTAAGGGTGACGACCATGGGCTGGAGGCCTTTTGGCAAAGGCCCATTTCCTCCATTTCGGACGGAAAACTTCCGGGTACGACGTGAGGAGGTGGGCGTAGGCATCCGTGGTGCGCTGATGTGGAGAGCGAGGTTGGAGGGGGCGGGTTGAAGACGTGTTGACAAGTATGAGTCTGCCTTGACCAATCATCGGTGGGCGATATCAACCAGAGGGTGGAAATGAGAGAGGAAATCCACGCCGAGGATTGGCAATCTGACGTCAGCAACGAGAAACTTCCAATTAAACTTACGGGTAGGCTCACCTTTGAAGGGGTGCCAATCGTAAAAAATATTTCCCAAAAATACACTAATCAAGACACGCTAATGAAATTTTCAGGCATTATTAGCACTAAAATAAGGCATATCCTCTGTAAGTTTTATCATCCTACAGGCAAAATAAAGGATTTTATGAATAAAAATGTGAAAATCGGAGCTAGCGTCTTAAAAGTTATTTGGTGACCAGTGAGAAACTAATGTCTTGAATTGAAATTCGCTCTGACATTATGTTTGTTTATCCACCTGGAACAAGCACACAAAGTTTTATCAAAATCGAACAGTAAATAAGCACACAGCAAGAAAAAAACGAGCAATAACTTTAGTGAAAGCCCGGCTGGTGATGGAGGGATACCTAAAAATAAATATTCACCAAAAATTAAAATCTCGATTTAGGGAAAAAACCTTCTGAGAGTTTGTAGGCATTATGTCACTTGATGGCCTAAAACATCTAAATATTATATTACTTAAGGCATAAGAGCAGGACAAGCAAAGAAATACACCCCTCTCCCGAAAAAGAAAAAACGAGAAATTACGATTTTTGTCTGATGACGAAAACATTGGATATTAAATCATAGTCACCCCTGAGCCCATTTTCTTTGATGTCACTGGTATGAGAAAACGACTTTGAACAGTTTTTAAGGGGTAAACTATAAAAAATAGAAAATTACTAACGATATTTCGTATTTTTACTATTAACATAAGGGGGGGCGTTGATGACCAGGGGGGGGGGCATTATAGAGGCTGGAGATGAATTCTACACATATCACGGCCTTCTGATAGGCAAAAGGAAGACTTTTAGCAAAGAAAAAAAAATGGCAAAAATCACCCTCTCATCGTGGAGACAACCCTTACCATTTCCAAACGATAATGTGAGGTTCTCGTAACCGTAGGTGGGTATTGCAAATCCGTTGGCAGCTACCAGGCAGACGTCAGTAGACTTAGATTACGTCATGTCCTGAAGAGTTCCCTTGGCAAAAGAGAATGATAAGCACCCGTGTCTACCAAAAATCGCACACCCGTTCATGCATCATGTAAAAAGATAAGATTAGAAACAGGGGAGGCCACCGCCAAGAGCGATAGCCTACTTACACGCCTTTTTGGCCACTGACAATCCTTAGCACATTTCTTCGTGGCTGCTCTGAATCTGTAGTGGTAGTAACAAAACTAGGCCGATGGGCAGTAGTAAGTGGCTGTAGAAGTCGTTAGTTGGGGTGCGAGCGAGTGGTGAGTGATGGGTGGCTTTGTCATTACAGGGTAGGCGTGTATGTCCTACGGTATTCACATCAGCTTCGGTTGACATTGAATAGGCATCCTCTTTGTCAGGAGTGGAGGCATTGATGGAGGTCTTGAAGGTCGTGAAGTGGCAGTCCATAAGGGCGTCAGCTTTGGTCATCACGTCTTTTATTGGTAAACCATCGACATTGGGTATGGCAGCGCGTGCAGGCTCGGGTAAACGGAGTATCCAAAGGGCACGAAGTAGGTTCACTTCATTATGAGAGCCGTCTGCGGCAGGTTGCAGGCGAGCGATACTGGTCATTTCCCTGAGGGAAAGTGAAGCCCTTTGATCCCCCAATGGTTGTTGAGAGAGCTGAAAAAGCTTTTCTATACCGTCGGCTGCCGACGGCGAGTACAGCTGCATTAGGTATGTTTTGAGGGCGTCATATGCTATTGGGGTGTCTCCTAGTTCACAAAGTCACTCGGATATATCTGGGAAGGTGTCCTCTGGTATCGCTGCGAAAACATAATCTGCTTTGGTGGTTGAGCGAGTCACGCCCTTGATGCGGATCTGGACTTCTGCTCACTGAAAACAAGCAAACGCCTCTCCGCTGGTAAATGACGAAAGTTTCAATGGGGTGGCGCCAACTTCTATGCAGTCTGCCATAGTACCAATGACGGAGGGGTAGTTGGAAGGCGGGAGGAGCGAATCGACTTCCGGGGTCACCAATTTGATGGGCCAAGAGAGGCTGTGACTAAGAAGTCAGGATGAAAGCAACTGAGTAACTTTTACAGAACATCCGTTTACATATACATAAACTCCAGGAAAAAAAAGGCATAAAAAACATAACAGGCAATTTCATGTTCAACCAACAACCGCACGGGTTAGCAGTTAACGGTGAGAAAAACAGATATGTTATTTCAGGTCCCTATCAGTGCGAGGGGAGAGCGAAGATACAAGCAAAATATATACAAAAAATTAAATGTCGTTACTATGTACGATCCTGTGACAAGAGGGTTGGTACAAAGTATTGAACCAGTCGCAGTTAGGTAGACTGTTCGAGACGTGTAAGGTTTCTTGTTTTTAGAAGGTGTTTGAGTGGCTCTTTTTGTGTGTTTTGTATCAGTCAAACCCCATTTTCTTTTAAGGAAACCTATCCGTCGGTTACATACATAATACAGGTTTGTGTACACGGATAGTAAAGTGACCGCCTCTCGGACTGGCCCTCTACCAAATTCCTTAAAACAGTCACGATCAATATTCACACACTTCACCTATATAAATGACCATCGGCTCATTTTATTATAGGTATACTCCGTCTCTTGTGACTCATTTGCAGATATCATCAGCCTTCCTGTTTTGTAGGTCCCCCCCCCCCTCTCTCTCTCTCTCTCTCTCTCTCTCTCTATGATCTTTCAGAATCAGCTTTTTCATATTCACGATTGGCCTATCATTGATTTAGGAAGGCCGTGGCAATGAATAAATAACTAGATAAATATATATATATATATATATATATATATATATATATATATATATATATATATATATATATATATATATATATATATATATATATATAATATTCTTTTAACCTATATCAAACCAAGAAACTGCTTCACTGACATACATACATTTACTAAGGATATTATGATAGGTTTATTTTATAATTGATTTACACTCTGGAACGCCCTTATTAACAAACACAAATTCGCAGGTGGATGACGCAATATAGTCAGGCGCTGGTGAAGACACAAATGTTACCAGTTTCTTTCTCATTTCATTTGGTTATGTTGATTATAAGAATATCAAATTAGACCATAGCCAATCACCTTGTGGCGTATAACTCTAAATTATTTGAATCTGTAATGAATAATGATATTCTGCTTTCAAGATAATTCCATTTTTGATCGCGCAGTCCTAAACTTCTCCCCCCAACCTTAACAATGCTGATGATTATTACCTTGGTCACTTGTACAGGGATATGACTAAACATCCATTAGTTTTCCCGAATAAAGGAAATATTAGACACTCTCATAAGTAAGCTCGGGTTGCTTCCGACGTTATTATAAAGAATTCACACCATGTACAGATAAAAATAACAATTCCTAATAATAAAACGATCGTTGGACAATTTACTAACTACCAGTTCTCTAGTCTCTACCCACCTAGCACATTCTTTGAAACACGTGGTCGTCTAATGAAAAGACTAAGATAGTTAGGACAATGTGCCTCGAATGCCATCTATTGGCAGTAAAGCAAAACTCGTGACGTTATAGGGGAGGAAGCTAGAAGTAGAGCCAAGGTGTATATTGTTGTTGTTGGGGTATTAAAGCCAACACTTGTTGTTGGCACGGGCCTTTCCCTTGGTTGGCCCGTAGGTGATCTGTAAAAATATATAAGGTAGTTGCATTAATGGAAATTTGAAAGGTTTTTAGTAGTAGAAAAAGATGTGGATAGGATAAGGATGATGGTGGTAGTGGTAGAGGGCCATCATTTCTCGGATAGTGGTAGTTTGAAAAGTGGGGGTGTAAGGCTTTTGAAGATTAGAGAAAAATTGTGCAGGTGGGGTTGTCCAACCCTTTACTCCCTAGGGTCCCTGCAGAGAGATTTTTAAGTGGTAGATTAGTTGAGAAGTGAAAGGGGGTGATGTGAATAGAGCCTTACAATGAGGGGATGAGATGGTGCATGGAATGAGGAGGTCTTACCTTGGTGGAGGTAGTGTTGAAAGCAACTGTGCATGTGTGTCTATGCTTTCGACAATTGCTTTTGCCAGTGTGGCTGCCTCTTTCATGGCATGTGGTGTGTTGATGTCTACAAGTAGATCACCTCGTAGCTGTGCTGTTTCTCTGCATTCTAGTAGGTAGTGCAGGAGAGGTTGTTGTGGTATGACATCACAGTGTTCACACCTTGTCTGGATGTCGTCTAGGAGTTCCCAGTTTGCTTTGTAACCCAGCCGGAGTCTGTGTATGCATACTGCCAGTTTTCTTGGGGTGTATCTGTCTATGGGAGGGGGTTCTAGTTCCGATGCCCATTTGTACCATGTTGCAGAGGGAGAGCCATTCTCTATCCTCATATGTAGTTCCTTGATTAGGTTGTTCTTGAGCTGTGTCTTTATTTTGCTTTGGATTTGTTGCAGTGCAGGCTGTATGTGCACCTGTACATTGTGAATGTGTTTGGTGCTTTTGGCTAGCTCATCAGCCTTTTCATTCCCTGGTATCCCGATGTGACTGGGGATCCAGTTTATAGTTACTAGTCTGTTTCTTTCATTATGTTGATGTAAGAGGATTTTAATGTCCGCTATCAGGGATTTGTTTTCTTTGTTTTTGTCCTGCTGTAGGACCTGCACTGAGGATCGTGAGTCAGTATGGATGACTACTGGTCCTTCCTCATTTTCAATAGAGTATTTTAATGCTTGCTGTATTGCGACAAGCTCTGTCTGCAGGGTGGAGACATTGTTGGATGTTCTCCAGCAAGCTGTGAACTTGCAGGAGTAAACTGCCGCTCCTGCTGTTTGGGTTCCAGGATCTACTGTACCATCAGTATAGTAGATCTGTGCCCCTGTTGTTTCTACTGAGGTTATAGCTGCTTCTGCTGCGTTTCTGAGTTCTTCTATTGTGCAGTTTTCTTTTGCCCTTGGGAGTTTGGTGTAGTTGAATTTAGCAACTTGTTTTTTCCATGGTGGAATGTGTATAGTACTTTGTGCTGTGTCAGGTTTTAATTGTAGGATTGTTTCTGTAAGGCCAAGTCTCTTGATGTTATTGCTATGGTCTTTGCCATAAGAATCTGGGGTTTGTACTTCAGGATGTTTGGATAGTTCCTCTCTTACTCGTCTTTTGGTGATTGAGTCTCTGTCTGACAGGAACATCTTTGCAACTATGCTTGCATTTCTTAGTGCAATTCTGTCTTCGAGGGTTGGTAGTCCGGTTTCCAACCTTAGGTTGCAAAGTCTTGTCCACATTGGGGCACCCAACATGAGCCTCATGGCATTGTTTTGAATCACTTCAATTGTGCTTGTTTGTAGATCTGTTAGTCCCAGGAGTGTTGGGGCGGCATAGTCTACTAGTGATCTGGAACAGGCTAGATAGTATTTCTTTTGGATGTGTTCATTTGCTCCATCCTTGAGTCTGCACATATATCTCATAGCTGCATTTCTGGCATTTGTTCTTTCCTTGAGATTTTTTATCTCTTGCTTGAAAGTGAAAGGTGTATAGAATTCTATAGACCTTGGCTAGAGGAGACTGCGTTATCTTGCCTTTCGGAATGTAATTATATTATTCTACGTAGTGTTTACTAACAACAAATGTCATACCATGAAATATATTGATTATCTTTTTGTTTCATAAGAAGGAGATTGAAAATTAGAAAAAATAACTAATTACTAGATTGTCTCACCAATTTCAGTACATTTGGCAATATTTGGCGATTCCCTCTCCCTGACCCCCAAATGTAATTGAACTAATGATTTTTTTGCCGAGGAAATATTTCTAGGATAATGTGAAAATTGTAATTTCCTAAGACATAAGCTGTCGCCCGACAACAAGGAACATTAAGTCACCGTGCGTCTACTTTATAATAATTTTGTACTCAAATAACAACAGAAATGAAGTAATGAAAGCTATAATGAGTGAATGAAGGGGATAATTAGCAATTTGGTATTCTACTGCTGAGGCTATCTATTGGCAAAGGAAATGAAAATGTGTAGAGCTCTTTAATCTTTGCATTCTGGAACCTTGCATGACGCCATTTTCGTTTAGAAACAGCCCCAAAATAGCCTACTTGATTGAAACATTATAATTTATACCAGACACAAACATTTCTACATAAGTATCAATCTATCACCCTTTTCCAAATGGATAGACTCATACACCTGAATGGAATAAGGGACGTGTGCCGACATCTTTTGACAAAAATAGAAATACTCTGATTCTACTCAAATTTGGAGGAGTATGTGATTAATAACACATTTTATGGTAGTTTTTAATTCTTTATTTTACTAATGCATCGAATATTCATAATTCCAGAAATGCCATTTTTCCATAGATTTTTAGGCTATAAGTTATGGTAAGTAAAAAAGACCGATAATATGTATTATAAGAATTTATAGAGCAGATCCCAATATTCTAAAAGCAGAGTTGGAACTCAGCCATAGAATTAAAAAACCCAAATTTAACCATAATATATTCATGTCCACATTAAATGCGTTATTTGCTAATCATAAGCCCAAATATAGATATAAATTCTCTATAAAACGTTCATTGTTACGATGCAGAATGCCGAGAAAGGCACACTTCAATTGGTACTCATTATAGGCTAAACATTTAATTAAGACATTTAGACAGTGTAGGTCTGTGTATTTATCAGCCGACATTGAATTGACTGTTAAAGTCTGATATGTAACAGTATCCTAACAATATAACTTATAATGAAATATTCAAGAAACTTTACTGCTATCATAAATTCTACATAATTTATACTTTAAAGCATTACATCTTAAAAGGATTCGTGAAAAAAAATATATATGATATAGCTGAAACGTATAGAAGCCTGATAAGGTGAGGTTTGATCATCACAATGGTGGCCTTATTAGAGTAAATAACATCCAACTGCGTTTGCATAAGCATATCCAAACATCATGGGAATTATCGTCAGATAATCTATATTCCCTTTCTTTCAACTACAGATTTCTTTCACCACATATGGCTCATTTCATGCATAGTAGACTTTCTTGTTGACCAAATACATGAATCAAATTCTTAACCTATTTTTTAACATACCTAAATATACTTTGTATATAATGTTTCTTTTTTTTTAAATATACAATATTTAACCCCCTTCCCAGTAAATTTTCCAATACTTGGGGCAAAACTGGCAATTTTGCTGTTAGACTTAATAAAAGTATTTTCTTACATCATATTCCTTAAAATTACATTACCTGTAAACATACGACAAAACTGAAAATTTCTCCCTAAACCTTCATGTATGGAATCCACGTCAGTGGGAGATATTAATTTTTTTTTCTATGAGTACGCGAAACATTGAATTCAGTTTTTATACAGATTTTTAATACTTCTTATCAAACCTTCCACTGTTGTCTTCAGTTTTCAAGATGATGATCATAAATGTTAATTACTGCAAACTTCTTTTGGAAATGTATTTTATATAGTTAGGAGAGCAAAATTAGCTTGGTTGCTACCTGTGCAACATTCAGCGTTTTTCAGAATTGAAGATGGGAGCCTCGGCTACCTTGAATTTTGAGTAATTTTCAACTTTTCATCTCGATGATATTAAAGATCGTGTAATATCTCATTTAAGGGGTTTTCTGAGATGGAGAGTCCATTTCTGGAGTTATTTTTGGGATACGGGGTCAATGTCAAGTGAAATCAAGGGACAAAGGTAAAATTTAACCTAAATTCGTGGAAAAAAAATTACCTATATTGACGGATTATATGTAGTTTATAGCTTACCTATTCCAGCATGTCAGGCTTCACTAGGTTGAGCAGGTGAAGAACATGTATGTTTCCTTTTTCTACATATAGCTAGGTCCTGGGCATCATTTGATGTTTGCATTAACCTTGTTTGTAGGTTGAGCAATGGGCTACAGCTCATTTAACACAAAGTTTTGCCATGCCAGTACATGTACTCACCACGCTTTTATATCAGAGCTTTAAAGCTTTTTTTCTTCTTCTCATATCAGTGTGTGACAAACCAGAGTGATCAGCATCCCAACATCAGTCTTGCAACACCCCACAATCGTCAGTGTCATCATATTATGGCTACTGGAGGGGAGAAGTGCCTGTTCACTCCATGTAACGCCAGTGGAGCTCTGCAAACGTTAAAAACGGTGGCTGTGCAAAACGTCATTGCTACAAGCACAGTGAAGTACGAGGATCTGTACAAAACTATGTTAGAAAATGATTTTCTAGCTCACAAATCCTGTTACTGTACCTATACTTCGAGGAGTAGAAATAACGAACAGGGAAAAAGAAAGCGTGCGCCGATTGACACTGGTGTTTCCAGAAGGTTGTTGAAGTCTCAATGTGGTGACTTTGTTTTCAAGCGATACCGTCTGTTTTGTGGGAATGAGTGTAAGCCAAAAGACAGTAAGAACCCACACAAGGGGGTGGTGGTAGGAGAGTACAACTTTGGATCGAGCAAGCAATATCATGTTCATGGAACACTGAGAACCTCTGTGATGAGAGACAGGACCAGTGGGCTAATAAGGTAGCAGCTCGACTCTATGGGGTCATTAATCTGCCTGCTGCTGATACACAATACCATGTACCCTGTTATGAAACATTTTGAGTTGATCCTGTATCTTGACCATCCATGATGGCACCTGTAGAGGAGGCACCGAGGTCTGGGGTTACGACGATGGCTGAAAACACTCCATGTACCTCGCTGCCTCGGGCACTGTGTCAAGAAGACAGTTTGTGTCCAGCATCACAGCCTACTTCGGCAACAAACTGCTTCTACTTCACATGGGGGGTTGTAAAAGCATTGTTTGATTTAAAGCCAGCCTTGGATAGTTTATCAAAATTATCAAGAAAAGCAATAGCAGCAGCGACATTGACGAGCTGGAAAAAGTGGTAGGGATGATCCACAGCGAGGTCAGGACAACAAATAGCCTGAAGAATACAACCTCAGTGACTATGCTCATCATATGGTCATTGAGAGTACCAGTACAACTCTTAACTGGTATGTAGTCTTTTATCAGAAGGTGCCATCTCTAATGTTGGCTCAATGCATTCAGCAACACATTTGTGGTGACTTCCTTCTCCAACAACACTGTATCAAGGCAATGATGCCATACTTTTTAGCAGCAGGTCACCACAATTATGCTTGCTACCTGAGCTGGTAAGTGCAACATATTGAGCACCTTCCCCAGCTTGACAGTCAGGACCTACTAGCAGGTGCGCACCTCGGTCCCCATTCGGATGGCGGGACTGCAGTACCAGCAGATCAGTTCAGAGAGCAAACCTATATCAAGCGAGGAAAGGGTTCTGGAGGTATGAATGGCATTTCAATGAGAGCTGATCAAGTGACTGTGTGGGGGAGCAGTTTCAGTGTGTCCACCTTGATATCACCATGGAACATATGATGAAGCTTGGGATGAGCAAATGCCAAACGGTGGAGCAGATGAGGAGGGGAACAAGAATAAGCACAAGTAGGAAGGGGAGAGAAGAAGGAGACTGGGCGTGGCCAATCGGAGGAAGATTGCAGTGGAACTGAAGAAGTACAGTCACCCCCTCAATGACCAGCGACCTGGTTTCTATAACATCTACAATGACCAAGTGGCATCAGGCAGTGAATATTCAGGGTGCATTGGCTATTGAGGGCAAGCAGAGCAGGTATTTCTCCATTTCACTAAGCAGGGAATTCCACAAGACAATAAATAAGAAGGTCAAAACAATGCAGTCACTCAAGAAAGAAGTCACTGCCAAGGGAAAGGCCATCCAAGACGTTGAGACACTGTTCGGTCAGCTGATTGTCATAGGGCAGTAGCACAGCACTGGTATAGCTGATGTCTTTCAGTTTCAATCGAGTCCTTTCGCTCCAGCCCTGGTCCACGTTTATGGATGCTTGAGGAACGGTGACAAGGCCATGCTCATTAACTCTCTCGGTATCTCTGTCACTACTTCATCTGCTCCAAACATGGTGCTATTTGATGGCGGCCAGCTTCTGTACCACGTTGTCTGGCCAGTCTCCAGAACTACAGGTAATTTGGCTGCAAGCTTTGGAACTCTATTGGCCCACTACCCTCCTGTCTCCAAGAAAATTGTTCTGTTCGACAAATATGATCGAGAAGCTCCCAGCTCAAAGGCCTTGAGTGGACAAGCAGAGGATCAGCCAAGGAAGTCTGGCTAACCCAAAACAAACCCCTTCTATGCCAAGAATTTATTCTTCACAATTCCAAGAACAAGAATCTGGTCAACAACATTCAATGCAGCTATCCCCTTACACACAACATCAAACTCGTTAACAAGCTGGACTAAGTCGTTACCCATACTAAGGCAGACGTCACCCTTTGCAGCTACATGCTGAAAGCGGTTGCAGAAGGCTCCTAGACCATCTGAATCCTTAGCAATGACACCGAGGTTTTCATTCTCTTGTGTACCAGACATTGACATTTAAGTTGTCACCAAAATCGAGATGGAAAAGTGGAATAGCGATGTCTTGGACATCAACAAAACTGTTCAGCAGTTAGGCCCCGGAAAGTGCAGCCAACTTCCGTCTCCATGCACTGCCAAGCTGTGATACAGTGTCGTACCCTTTTAGAAAAGGAAATGGTCAGTGCTGAAGCTCCTAGAGATAGACATGCCAGGTCTCAATCTAGTGCTTGGATAGCCTAACGTGACTCACCCCCAGCT
Organism: Palaemon carinicauda; assembly: GCF_036898095.1. Taxonomy (NCBI): domain Eukaryota; kingdom Metazoa; phylum Arthropoda; class Malacostraca; order Decapoda; family Palaemonidae; genus Palaemon; species Palaemon carinicauda. Next base: position 148,039,817 of record NC_090732.1, read on the forward strand.
TCAGGAAACTCCATACGCCTCCTTACCTCTCTATGGACAGAAGAGGTGTACAATAATGAAAGATGCACGTGCTCACTTCAATTGTGGCTGTAGAAAGCGTCCGCCACTGAAGAAACTCCCAGCGACTGGTGTAAGCCTGCAGCATAACGTGCTCTCAGCTCATCATTAGATGCTACTGTGGAAGCAGCAGACTAACGTGATCAACCGGACGAAGCTCAAAATATTGTCAAATTTGTTTGGAACATCAAAGGATCCACCATCACACCAGCTGTCTTAATAACGCCAGTTACTACCTAAGCACTCCCGGATGTAGTCAGCTATAGCTGTACTCCAGATAGCAAGGGATGTAGCAGCACTCGCTGCAACTACAACAGCGCTGGCCTTTCAAGTGCGGACTACTGCAAGTGCGAGGGAGGAGATATCTGCTGTAGTCCTTTCGCCACTAAGTACAGTAGATGGACATCGAAGATGGTAAAGGGGATGTGGATAATGAATACATGTATTTTCTTTACTTGTTATATATACTTCCATGTATATCAGAATCATCATCAAATCCATTCAAATGGGCGACAAAATTCGACCCTAGGGTTCCTTGCCACGGGCAATAGAAGTGGACAGACAATACATTGCAAATAAATGCATAGGACAGAAAATATTGGAACATTGTTTCTCGAGATATTGGTAAGATATGGTCAAGTTCACAGCTGAACTTTCTTTTATTGCCCCTGTTAGGTATTAGGGGATGATAATTTATGATATATGAAAAGGTGTCGATATTGCAATGTTCATAAATTCGATACAAAGTCTGTCAATAGGTGATTTCCCCCCCCCCCCCCCCCAAAAAAAAAAGAGAAAAAAAAAAAAAAAAAACAGAAATGGACTTCCGTCCCATAAAAAGACACAAAGGGGTACTACACGACCTTCTGTGTCATCGAGATGAAAAGCTGAAAATTGGTGGAAATTCAAGAGGGCTGACCGCACTCTTGAATTCTGAAAAATGCTGAATGTTGCCAAAAGTAGCAACCAAGATGATTTTGCTCTCCTAACCATATAAAGTATATTTCCAAAGAAAAATAAATTACACTAATTAATATTGCAGAGTTAACATCATGGCATCTGGACTTTTGTATATACTTACATGAACTTATCCTAATCTTTTCCAAATATAGTTTCGGCAAGGCATCAAAAGGAAAAATAAAGTTTTCCAACTCCTCACGGAAAACCCTAATAGTTACAAAGTAAAACAGCTTACCAACAACTCAAAAATAATCTAAAACGGTCTTTTCTATTGGATGTCATCAGATCGAAGGCGGATCAGTAGGACCAGAGTAGATATGATTATTAATTGATAACAAATATCGAAAGATGGAATAAACAGTAAAATCATGTATAAGGAATATTGGCTAATAGGTACTTGCTATCTCGCACAACGATTAATAAAAAGATGGATAAAATGTTGATTTGGATATTGTGAGGATCAACTGAGAGTAGTTTTGTAAGTAACGCAAGTCTTGTTTAGTAGGAAAAATAAATATTTTCATTCCAGTATAGAAAAATCATCCTATAAATAGTAAAGTTGAAAATGAAAATAGTTCCATCACTATGTGAGAAAGTGTCTACTTTGACCAATTCAATGACTAAATATCTAAAATAGATCTCTCTCTCTCTCTCTCTCTCTCTCTCTCTCTCTCTCTCTCTCTCTCTCTCTCTCTCTCTCTCTCTCTCTCTCTCTGTCAGTTTTGTCTTTTAAATTAATTACTGCTAGAATGATTTATTTATTAATTTGGCAATACAAACAAATTTACTATTGTAACAAAAAAATTGTATCCTCTGACTATCACTTTTCTAAAGTAAAGGAATTTGCATAATATTCTGGGGAGAAAAAAGAAGAAAGTGGCCGTTGGCTCTAATTTAAATATGTTAATTATTGAGAGAGAGAGAGAGAGAGAGAGAGAGAGAGAGAGAGAGAGAGAGAGATTATAAGAAGCCGATATGATACGCAACAGAATTGTTAATTTTTGAACGCTGGTTTCAAAGTAATGTACAATATCTTTTTTCTTTTGTTTTAGTAGATCACATTGAAGGAGTCATTTGTAAAATTAAAAATATTATTGTTATTGTTATTGTTATAAGTTAAATAAGGAGGGAATTTCTATTATAATCTAATTAGATGTTAATCCCAAAATGTATTTTGAATATCACCATCATCATATTTATTCATGTCACTTTTATTGTTGTCATTGTTTTTCTCATTCGTATACCAAACATTCACATTGAAAAAAAATAGCTCACAAAGCAAAGCTCTCATAGATTGCACAGTACACTTGAGAATGAAAACATTAATGACACTGAAATAAATCAATAAAAAAATCTACAATAACTGTATTACCAGTCAGAGCATACTGAAATTTTCAAATGAAATCATAGATTGTAATGCTAATTACTGATATCCTTTACCAATTATTTACTAAAAATATCAAATGAAATTGAAGATAATGTTACCAATTATTTACTATAAATTTAAATTGCATGAAAGATACTAATACTAATTACTTACATGTCTTACCAAACTAGTTTCTGAAAATTCAAAATGAGATCTAAGATAATAATTCAAAATGCTAATATATCTTACTAACTAATAACTGAAAATTTTAAATGAAATCGATGTTAATACTAGTTACTAATATACCTTACCCACATTAGATATCTACTAAAAGCTTTCAAAATCCTATTTTAGGCTCCAAATGAGAATACTTATGAGAATGCCTTAATAATTGCATTGAAGGGAATCAAGAATCTTGGATAAAATTACATTACCACAAGAAATCCGGTCACGTATTATGTGATTACTTGGTACAGAGAGAGAGAGAGAGAGAGAGAGAGAGAGAGAGAGAGAGAGAGAGAGAGAGAGAGAGAGAGAGAGAGAGAGAGAGAGAGAGAGAGATTCATTTTGAAAATGACTACGTTACTTCGATGTTTAAGATTACGAATTGCTAGATTCATGCCTCAATAAGATGACAAAAAAGCGTTCTAATTTTCATATATTTTCTTCTTTCTTTACAGGATGATATTATTACTTTTATTACAATTATTACTTTCATTATTAATATTATTATGTTTATCATATGGTTATTTATATTACTATCATTAACATTATGCTTTGTAAAAAGAATATGATTCTAACCCAAATATCGGAATTGGTAATAAACGGAAGAGTTTACAATGACGATAACAATACTATCCATTTTCTAAGATGCTTTTTGTTATTGGCTTGATTCAAATATGCCTCCTAAAATTTTTCTTTAAGTTTGTTGAAACACCACTTGAGTTTTTATGGATGGACTTCTTATATAAAATAGAAACCTCTCTCATTCTTATCATATCAATTTAGTGTGTGTGTTTTTTATCAATCTACATTAATACTTTTATTATTATCTTAGATATTTGATAAGAAACTATTTAGAAGATATTAAATATTTAAAGCAGAATTCCCACTTAACTGTCGGTGTTCATCCTTCCAAAAATATTTGCATACATGGTTCTGCTATTTCAGAGTGATAACCATTAAAATTTGACATATCATGCAACCAGTGGATTGCAAATCTTCAAAATGTATCTCATGTTTAAAGGGCCAATTGGAATCACGAAAAGCCGCAAGTGATTCACCTGATCTCTAAGATCAAATTTGTTTTTTACACAAACCTTTTAACTATTAAATAAATTTATTCATAAGTTTTTGGTTTATGTAGTAATTATTCTTACCGTGTTACTAAGAATGCTAGACTTGCCTTTTGTAAACATTAATGGTAAGGGGAAAAAATGGTTTGTTCCTGATAACCATATGCGGAGAGAGAGAGAGAGAGAGAGAGAGAGAGAGAGAGAGAGAGAGAGAGAGAGAGAGAGAGAGAGAGAGAGAGATTCACTTTCCAAATGATTGATAAGTAACTTTCCAACTCGTACGACCATCTCTCTATTTCTCTCTCTCTCTTTCGCCGAATCTCATACACACCCGCACACACACACATATATATATATATATATATATATATATATATATATATATATATTCCAAACTACACCTAACGCTCTTACTTAGACGACTTAGTGTTAGGTGCCAATGTATTATAAATTTATAAAAGGTCCAATGGTATTAAGAGGATATTCCTTAATCTGACTATACATATCATAAAACTTACCCCAGAGAGAGAGAGAGAGAGAGAGAGAGAGAGAGAGAGGAACATGGCTTGTAAGGATATTCTCATTGAGTCCGTAGGAGAAAAGCACTCCAGTGATATCCCGTGGATAATCCTTAGAGCGATAACATCAACCGGGCTGTCTGCGATATCTCTTCGCAAAGCCATTTAACCGAAGCCCGCTCAGAAACTGTTCGTGTTAATAGGGTGAATCTCGCTTGTAATGCTCGGTAACGGAGCCATAAAGGCTCTTTGTCTAAAGGAAGGCCCGGTCATTCCACCTGCACATCTGCAGTCAGAGTGCGGATAAAGGGCGCGAAAGGATTAGCCAATCGCTAGTGATTAATCAGTTATTATTCTATTAGTATTTCGTCCCGAATA
>NC_090732.1:148044890-148047390 GCF_036898095.1 Palaemon carinicauda
ATATATATAAATATATATATAATATAATATATAAATAAATATATAATAAATATATATAAATATATATATATATAATATATATATATATATAAATATATATATAATAAATATATAAATAAATATATATATATATAAATATATATAAATAAATATATATAAATAAATATATATATATAAATATATATAAATAAATATATATAAATAAATATATATATATAAATATATATAAATAAATATATATATAAATATATATATATATATATATATATATCATATATATATATATATATATATATAAATATATATAAATAAATATATATATAAATATATATATATATATATAAATATATATATATATAAATATCAATATATATATATATATATATATATAAATATCAATATATATATATATATATATATATGTATATAAATGTTTATATGCATATATAAACATAAATACAAATATATGTATATATGTATGTATAAATATATATATGTATAAATATATATATGTATAAATATATATATATATATATATATATATATATATGGATGACAAATATTGTTTTTTCATTATTATTATTGCCATTTTTAATATTATTGCTAGTAGCAAAGCTATAACCCTAGTTGGAAAAGCAGGATGCTATAAGCCCAGTGGCTCCAACATGGAAAGATAGCCCAATGAGGAAAAGAAATAAGGAAAAAATAATCTAGGAGAAGCTATGAACGATCAAAATTAAGTATTGTAACAGTAACAACATTAAAATTGATCCCTTATATATAAACTATAGAAAGACTTATGTCAGCCTGTTCAACATGAAAACATTTTCCCTATGTTTAAACTTTTGAAGTCTACTGATTCAGCTACCCAGTTCGGATGATCATTCCACATCTTTAAATTGGAATTGTCAATAGATGTCTCGTGGTCTTGGTACCGTTTTTATTCCCATTTTGAAGTGATTCATTGTAAATCTTCAGATAACTTAAAACATACTTGATAATATTTTTTTTACTTTTTTTACATGAATAAACGATACAATTTCGATGCAATATCCTTAAAGAAATTATAAAGTAAACTTAAAACATGATTAACTTGATAATATCAGTAATCAGATACAAGTACTATGCAACAGCCGTTGAGACAGGTAAATAGTTAGATGGAATAGAAATGGTAACGAGAAAACGTCAGTGTTCGCTGAGAAAATATAAAGTAGAAACTCGTAAGCGCTCGCTCCTAGGATAAACATCATTCAATTTGTGAAGTGAAGTTATCGTTGTACTACGGAGTAAAGCCGGGGTCAATTGTATTTTAGCTTTCCAATCGAAGGGTTGAATGTTATATGTAATTGTTACATAAATATAATTTTTTTTCATTTTATGACAGCGTCGATGAGAATAGAATTACTGACGTCAATTTATGGAATAATAATTTGCTTTATTACAGTGATAAGAATTCGATGTTTCTATTTATTTTGTCAGAATGTTTATGCTTATCAAGTTGTGACACAGTCAGGCAATAATTGCTGAATTTGTATATTATACAGTATGTATTTATATATAGAACTAGGTCCTTTAATGGGGAGTTAAAGAAGGCTGAAAGTAACAATATCCGTATTTCATGTCACAAGAAGAGACTAATGAAAAAAAAAAAATTATACAGAATTTCACAATTGAGCTTTTATATATTAGTAAAACAATTAGGCTTCTGTTATATTTGTAGATAAATAATCTGCCAATCAGCGATGACGTTAAGATAATGTTAAGATAATATATTTGGTATTTAACCTTGATTAGGAAAAAAACAATCTGCAGTTTTAAGCAGTGAAAATATTATCAATAAATGCCATTTTTCTTTCTGTATATTAGTTCTATTTTGAATTCAGTTTTTATACAGCAAATACAGATTAATAACACTGTACCTTATGTTGGTAAGTACATTGAATTTTTTAATTGTGTATGAATATCAAATTACCAGAAACAATGCGATAGAATGATCAAATAAATGGCATATAAAGAAGCAATGGACTTCCTGTTATCAACATTTGAGAAAAAATAAAACAAACTATATAAATATTACACAACAGACTTTCATACAAAACATATTTCTGTTTGTACAGAAATTGATGTAATATGATTCCTCAATATTCTCCTTTGGATCGATGGTACATCGTACATCCCAACTCGTTTGGCTTCGAGGCCTCTTGTAACCTGTTTCTTTTCTTGTGTATATAAATAGAAAAAAGGATTCATTCTATATTATTAGTAAATTTTGATAGTTTATCAATAGTTCGTATAATAATTCACTTGAATATTGTTAGGAGATTACCGCTTCCGGCGAACCTGAATAAAAAAAAAAAAAAAGAAAAAAAAAAAAAAAATCAAAAACTTGTATCTAGCTTTCATAATATTGAATTTAAAGATTCTAAAAATAGATAAAATAAAATCTGAAAACTAACTTTAAAATTCCATGTCTATATGTATGTTTATAATAAAACTTTTT
>NC_090732.1:148049890-148064890 GCF_036898095.1 Palaemon carinicauda
GCAATATATATACTACATATATGCAATATATATACTATATATATACAATATATGTATACTATATTTATACAATATATATACTATAGATATACATATATATATATATATATATAGATATAAATATATTTATAGATATATATATATATATATATATACAATAATATATATATATATATATATACAATAATATATATATATATATATATATACAATAATATATATATATATATATATAAATATATATATATATATATATATTGAGTGTGTGTGTTTTTGCAGGATACTGTTTCACCAATGGATGTGAGTCTCATACGTTCAAATAATGAGCAGCTGATAGATGTTGTCGAATTCACTCAACTTTTACAAGTAATACCCAAAGGAAATTCTTGGTAGATGTTTTACTTCAGAATAAAAACAGAACGTGATAGTCTACATTTCAACCCCTCAACAAAATTGAAAGTTTCTTTCAACTTCTCAGTATTTTTCTTTCGAGTTCACATAATTGAACTTTATATCGATATAAACCCATCTCCACCATGTTAGAGAATTGGTAAATATATACCGCTTTTCCATTAACTATAATGGGAGAGATGGGTGGATTTCGATTATAAGTAGAAATAACTGAATTCTAGAGGTATGTGTAAATCAATGTCAGAATTCTCTTCTCTCTAGAAAATTCAGTGGTTCAAGTGCTACTGTCTAGTTCTGTTTTGATTTTTAACCATTGGCTCGAATTCTAGACGGAGAGAAGCACTTTTCAAAATATAAATATGATTTTGCGTTAGGCTGTTATTGCCGAGAGTTCATTTATTTTTATATTTATACCTACATTTATAATATATATATATATATATATATATATACAAAGGCCTTTCCCCCAGTTTTGGGGGGTAGCCGACATCAAACAAATGAAGCAGAAAAGGGGACCTCTCCCCTCTACGTTCTTCCCTGCCTGAAAAAGGACTCAACCGAGTTCGGCTGGTACTGCTAGGGGTGCCACAGCCCACCCTCCCCCGTTATCCACCACAGATGAAGCTTCGTAATGCTAAATCCCCTACTGCTGCTCCCTCCACGGTCATCCAAGACACCGGAGGAAGCAGCAGGGCCTACCTGTGGCCGCTTGGGCATAAAAGCAATTAGAATATCGCCAACGTATACCTGCGTGTCGTAAGAGGCGACTAAAAGGGACGGGACGAGGGGGTTGGGAACCCCCTCTCCCGTATTATAATCCTGTGAGACATCAAAGATAGATATATATATATATATATATATATATATTCACAGTATATATATATATATATATATATATTCACAGTATATATATATATATATATATATGTATGTATGTATGTATGTATGTATGTGTGTATGTATGTATGTATGTATGTATGTATGTATGTATGTATGTATGTATGTATGTATGTATGTATGTATGTATGTATGTATATATATATATATATATATTCACAGTATGTATATATATATATATATATACACAGTATGTATATATATATATATATATATTCACAGTATGTATATATATATATATATTCACAGTATGTATATATATATATATATATTCACAGTATGTATATATATATACATATATATATATATATATATATTCACAGTATGTATATATATATATATATATTCACAGTATGTATATATATATATATATATATATTCACAGTATGTATATATATATATATATATTCACAGTATGTATATATATATATATATATATTCACAGTATATATATATATATATATATATGTATGTATATATGTATGTATATATGTATATATGTATGTATATATGTATATATGTATGTATATATGTATATATGTATGTATATATGTATATATGTATGTATATATGTATATATGTATGTATATATGTATATATATATATATATATATGTATATATATATATATTATATATTATATATATATGTACAGTATATGTATATGTATATATATGTGTGTGTGTATGTATTTGTATAAATCTATAAATATTATAGGAATGTGAATAGGATTCTTTGTTGGCCGAAAATAATTGGTCATAGATAGAGAAGGAAATATGCTAAATTTTGGTTTTGAACTGTATTTAGAAAATAATATATAGGTAAGTCTATAACAATCAGAATAGCATGCAACTGTTATAGAGATAGAGTTAGAGTTAGAGATAGAGAGAGATTAGTTCATACCAGGTAAATCAATGTTTATACCACACATGTTGAAGCAAAATTTTATGACTACAGAAATGAGGGTATGAACGTGATCACTTTGCATATAATTCTAAAGTTCTTTGTTTATCAGAAAGGCAATTAATTAATAGACAAAAATAAAATCTTATATAATTGAGTGACGCTGGTGAACAACAATTACAGATCTTTACGCTTTCATATCCATAACACACTTTGCCATAATGTTCGTTAATTCATCATCATCAGTCCAGTAATGGCATTAAATCTTACACTCACTCTCATGTAATTACTAATTGAGACAGGTTGATTGATCCCTAATACAGACTGAATGAAGGATTAGACAGATGGAAAGGCAGACGTAGACTTGATGACTAAATGAGGTGGGGTAACATTTGGATATAGATGGAGCGGCTAATTATGAATGTGTGTTTGCGTGTGCATGGAGAGAGAGAGAGAGAGAGAGAGAGAGAGAGAGAGAGAGAGAGAGATTGACCATATCGATTTAGACAAGGCGAATGACAGATGAGAGGCAGATGTGAAGTCGGATATTCATCATCATTATCATCTTCTCCTTATACGCCTATTGGCGCAAAGGGCCTCAGTTAGATTTCGTCAGTCTTCTCTATCCTGGGCTTTTAATTCAATACTTATCCATTCATTATCATAATAGTCCGCAGCCACGTAAGCCTGGGTCTTCCAACTCTTCTAGTTTTTGTGGTGCCCAACTGAACGTTTGGTGCGAAGAGCATTCCCAAACCATCGCAATCTACCCCTCATCATGATCTCATCCACATATGGCACTCGAGTAATCTCTTATAGTTTCATCTCTAATACTGTCCTACCATTAACTCCCAATATCCTTCTGAGGGCTTTGTTCTCAAATCTACGAAATCCAGTGGAGATTGTTTCATTGTCATACCATAACTCATGTCCATAGAGTAACGCCAATCTCACTAAACTGATTTTTATATGTAATTTTAGGAGATTTGATTTAAAAGGATTACTTAACCTAGCCATTGTCTGATTTGCTTTTTTCAATCTTTCACTAAACTTTAATTCTAAAAGATCCTGTATTGGAGATCGTAGTTCCTAAATACTTGAATGGTTCTACCTCATTAATCCTTTCTCCTTCCAATGATATATCCTCTTAACATTGAATACTCCGCTCTCATCATCTGTCTTTCTTCGATTCATCTTCAGCTCACCCTCATGTGATATTTCATGCATTCTGGTAAGCAAGCGTTGCAAATCCTGTGGTGTTCTGCTAACAAAGGCAGTATCATTAGCATACTCTAGGTCTACTAAACTCCTATCACCAATCCAGTGCAATTTTTCTCCACCACTTCTGACTGTTCTACACATTACAAAATTCCTGAGGAAGATAAACAACATAGGTGACAACACATTTCCTGGGAGTACTCAGGTGTTCACTGGAAATTCATTTGATAAGACTCCATCAACATTAACTTTGCAGTTATTATGCTTATGAACAGACTTAATAAAATTTACATATTTAAGAGGAATCCCATAATAACAGAGGATTCTCCACAAAATTGCATGGTGCACACTATCAAAGGCTATTTTATAGTCCACAATTGCCATCAAAAGTGTTTTCTATAATCTATGTATTTCTGTACAACATGTCCCAAAATTATGTAAGTGTTATGCCTCTGTAATTATTGCAATACGCCAGGCCTCCTTTTTTTTCACCAACTCTCCTAACTCTCATTCATTTGGTTTTGCTTCCTCATGCCACATTCTGCAAAATAATCTTGTAAGTAGTCTCTGAGTCACTTCATTTTCAGACAATATCATCTCGGCAGTTTATCCATCGTATCCCGGTGCTTTCCATCTCTTCAGTTTTTTTTTAGAATGGCTTCGACTTCAAACACACTGAATTCATTCATGGGCACATGAAGGTCTTCATCAGCTTCAGGTATATCATTCAAATTATTCCCTTCATATCTCCTATCCATAACCTCACTAAAGTGTTCCATCTAACATTGTCTTTCTTCATCATCTGTTGCTATAACAGAACCATCTCTCTTTTTAATGGGTGTATGCTGCTTCTTCTTTACCCCAGTCGAGATTTCATTAATAATTCAATAAGCAATTCTTACACCCTAGCCACTCCCTGAATTCATAGCTTTGTCAGTCTCATCTGCTTTACTGTCTAAATATTCTCTCAAGTCATTCCTGGATTTTCCTTTGAGCTCACTGTCAATACTGGAATCCTTATCATGCTCTGCCTTGTAATTTTCATTACTTCCTCGACAACTTTCAGCAATCAATATTTGTATTTCTCCTTTTTATAGTATCCCAAGTATCGTTTGATATCCATGGCTTTTTCCTTGTAACTGCGTGTCCTAAGACTTCACTACCAACTGACTGATATATGTTCTTAATATCCCACCATTCTTCATTAATTATCTGTTCTTCTCTTAACGTTTCTAAGACTACGTATTGATTCCTACATTCAATTGCATATTTTTCCCTGTGCTCTTCTTCTAAAAGATTAGTTGTATCAAACCTAGGTATTCTACCCATCTTTCTGTTGGGTGCTTTCAGTTTTAATTTCAGTGTAGCAATGAGGAGCTGGTGATCACTACCAATATCGGCACCTCTATAGCTTCTTATATTTCCCAGAGTCCTCCTTATCTCTCTGTTAATGACAATGTGATCAACCTGATTTTTGTAAATGCCACATGGTGAAGTCCGTGAATACTTGTGGATGTTCTTAGTGTTGAAAAAGAGTACCTCCGATGACAAGACTGTTTGCTGAACATTTTCATTTGCAACTTAAAGACCCTCTGCACCCATCACATTCTCCATCCCTTGATTATTTCTTCCAACTCTAGCATTGAAGTTGCCAATCAGTTTTCATAGATCTCTCTCATTTATTACCCTCTGCTGTTCTTCATAGTATTCATGTTTTCTTTCTTCAGGGGAATAATTTGTTGTGGCATCGCAAACTATAATACTCATATTGTACTACTTTGATTTGAACTTTGCTAGTAATAATCTACTATTTACAGCTCTCTACTCGGTTAATGCCGTATCTGTTCTTGGTGTCATTATCATTCCTACCCCTTCTCTTCCAGCTCCATCGATCTTCTTGAGCAGGTATACATATCGTCGTCGTCGGCGCCCGCTCGTGTCCGAGTATTGGGTTCTGTCGTTAGCCATCAGCCTCCTATCTTTGGGGTGGGTGCTTATGTCCGATGTGGCTGTTAAGTCCTAGTCTGTGGTGGAAGCGTCACGGACAGTGTTCACAAGGGAGGGTAGGTGGTGGGCGGGGCTGTTCTAATCGCTCTCTCCTTCTTCTCCTAGCCTCCTCATTTTGTCTCCTCCTCTCCTTGAAGTCCACGGTGCCATGGTGTACTGTACTCCTCCAGGTTTTCCTGTCCCTGGCTGTTTCTCCCATGAGGAAGGATCGATGTCAGTTAGAGCAAGGGTGCGCTTTAGTTGATCTTTATAGCGCATTTTCGGGGCTCCTCGTGGTCTGGTGCCCTGGGTCAGTTCTCCATAGAATATCTTCTTTGGGAGCCTAGATGGATTCATCCTATGCACGTGTCCTATCCAGCGGAGGCAGTGGTGGATGATGGTGGCCTCCACGCTGGTCAGCGAGGCACGTTCTAAGACTTCAATGTTGGTGGTGTGGCTCTCCCAGGGGATTTTCAAGATCTACCTCAGTTTCATTTGTTGGAAGTGTTCTAGGTTTTTTAATATCGCTTCTATATAGCGTCCATGTTTCACATGCATACAGGAGCGTGGAGAGGACTACTGCCCTGAACACCATTATTTTGGTGGTCATTGTCAGTGCGTGGTTGTTAAATAAGCGGCAGTTGAGTTGGCCAAAGGCGGAGTGAGCTGCCCTGATCCTGTTCTCCACGTCCTTTTTGCTTATGGGAGCTGATGTTAGGATGTTCCCTAGGTAGGAGAACTGGTCCACCTGTTCTAACGGTTTGGTCATATACTGTGGTATTGAAGTTTGGGAGCATCAGTCCTGGTGGATATTGGACGAGGGTCTTGGTTTTGTCTGTGTTGACTTGCATCCCAAAACATTCGTAGGCAGAGTTGTATGCATCAGCTAACGACTGCAGGTCCTCTGCCGTGTGACCTGGGGTGGCATTGTCGTCAGCATACTGCAGTTCTCGCACTGCACACAAGGTGGTCTTGGTTCTGGCATGGAGTCTAGCGAGGTTGAAAATGCCTCCATCCATGCGGAAACATAGATCGACTGAGGGTGTGTCTGGGGGAATCTCGTTGAGCATTGCTGCGGTGTATAGCGAGAAACACGGGGCCAGAACACAGCCCTGCTTCAGGCCGCTATTTATGGGGAATGGGCCTGAAAGAGAGTTCTGGTGGCAAACTCTCCCAACCATTCCGTCATGGAGGGCACACACCAGCTTGACAAAATTGGGTGAGCAGCCATATCTTTTGAAGACAGCCCACAGGGCAGGTCGAGGTACTTTGTTGAAGGCCTTTTTCAAATCCCAGAAGATGAACATTATGGGCTGTTGTTGTTCGAGGCTCTTCTCTTGTAGTTGTCGCGCGCAGAAGATCATGTCTATGGTCCCGCAGGAAGGTTAAAAGCCGCACTGGGACTCTGGCAGGACGTCTTCTGCGAGAATAAGGAGGTGGTCAAGGAGAATCAGAGCGAAAATCTTACTCGCGATGCTTGGTCGTGATATACCCCGGTAGTTGTTACAGTTCTCCCTGTCTCCCTTCTTGAAGATGGTAATGATGTTTGCATCGCGGAAGTCACTGGGGAGGGTCTTGGTCTCCCATATTTTCAGTATAAGGAGCATCAAATGGTTCCTCAACCCGGGGGCCACCGTGAGTGAGGAGCTCCAACGGGATGTTGTCTGGCCGTGGGGCTTTGCCGGGCTTCATGTGCGGCAGGGCCTTGTTGAAGTCCTGGATGGAGGGTGGTAGTGCCATCCAGGGACAGACGGGATGCTGCGGGGTCATTCGCAGGAGATCGTCTGGGGTGTCTGCTTGGTCATTGAGGAGGTTCTCAAAGTGAGACCTCCACCTGGCCAGGATGCCCTCGCTGTCGGTGATGGTCGTGGCCCCATCCGCGTCCTTCAGGCCGCCCACTGATGACCGTGTTGGACCGAATATTTCCTTTGTTGCTGCATAGAAGCTGCGCAGGTCACGTTGGTCAGCGAAACTTTGTATTTCTGCAGCTTTTCTTTGCTACCAGGTGTTCTGGGCTTCACGGATCCCTCTTTGGCAACCAGCTTCAGCCACCTTGTGAGCACATTTGTTAGCTGCTGTTGGTTGGTTTTCCAAAATCAGGCATGCTTGTCGTTTGGTTTTAATGAGAAGAGAGATGGTAGCATCATTCTCATCGAACCAATCCTGCTGTTTCTTGGTGGTGTAGCCTAGTGTTTCCTCCGCGGCACGGGCCATGGCGTTTTTGAGGGTGGTCCAGTGGTGCTCAACAGTGGCCTGACCCATGGGGTCTGTGAGGTGTCGTTCGCAGGCCTCCTTGTAGTTCTGTGCCACCTGTGGGTTGCAGAGCTTGTTACAATCAAAGCGTGGTGTGGTACACTGTCAGGTGCCCTTCTGGGTGGTCATAGGGTCGTCACGGAGAGTCGGGAGATGAGGAGTCTGTGGTCCGTCCAGCAGTCGTCCGCTCCGGCATGGATCGGGTGATGCGGACGTCTCCTCGGTCTCTGGCTCTGGTCAGGACGTAGTCCAGGGTGTGCCAATGTTTAGACCGTGGGTGGCTCCATGTGGTCTTTTGTCGCTTTGGTAACTGAAGATGGTGTTGGTTACCACAAGTTGGTGTTCTGCACACAGACCCAGTAAGAGTTGGCCATTGGTGTTGCAATTTCCAATGCCATGGCGGCCGATGATTCCCTCCCACAGGCGATGGTCTTTGCCTACTCGGGCATTAAAGTCGCCAAGCACAACGAGCTTGTCGTTGGCTGGCACTGCCGGGATGGTGCGGTCGAGCTGGGTGTAGAAGGCAGCTTTGTCATCTTCGGTTGAGGTCATAATCGGGCGTAGACAGAGATCAGGGTAAGGTGCCTGTCCCGCGTGATGGGGATGCGGACATTCATCAGGCGCTCACTGATGGCCTTGGGAGCGAGGTGTGTGCTGCTGCACTAGCTGGAACGGATGGCGAAGCTGACACCGTGGATGCGAGGCTCCTCTAGGGCCTTGCCTTTCCAGAAGATGGTGTAGCCTGTTCCAGCTTCCCTGATGTTGCCCTCTTCGGGTAGTCAGGTCTTGATAAGAGCCGCCACAATCAACATTGAAGCGGTTAGCTCCTTGCAGACTCGGGCTGTACGTTGTTCCGGGCGGTTTGTGTTCGTCACGTCTTGGAGGGTGCGGATGTTCCACGCACCTAAGGTTAATATTTTTTTCTTGTTGTTTCAGAAGATGGTGTAGCCTGTTCCACCGCTTCCCTGATGTTGCCCTCTTCGGGTAGTCTGGTCTCGCTAAGAGCCGCCACATCAACATAGAAGCGGGTTAGCTCCTTGCAGGACTCAGGCTGTACGTTGTTCCGGGCGGTTGGTGTTCGTCACGTCATGGAGGGTGCGGATGTTCCACGCACCTAAGGTTAATATTTTTTTCTTGTTGTTTCGACCGCATTAGTGGGATGTCCGTCAGCCGCGGTGAGCTGACCAGACGGGTTTGCCGTGTCCGATGTTTACCCCACCTTTTCTAGGAGCCTCCCCATGTGGGGTGGGCTGCGGTGTACTCAATAGGCCAGCCCAGTCACGGGTCCAGCTGCCAAACTCTGGTGTCACGGCACCGTCACCAGAGAGCGACTGAATCTTAGACTCGCCGCCTGAGTGCAGTCGTGGGCTAAGGGCTTCCAGCTATCCAGGCCTGCCCCCTTCACCCATGGTGCTGTCGCCTCAGGAATTGGTGGTGGTGATGATGATGATGATGTGAAAAAGAGATGAAGATGGGTGGAAGAAATGACAGAATGCCAGTAGCTGGGTATATTGTTTTGGGTGGTTGTGGCTTTGCAACGGCCACGTACACACAATTGGCCCACATCGTTTTCACCGCGGCTCAAGACATATGAGACAGGCGGCTTCTCCGATGCTGGTTGCATCGAGCTGCCGGGTTCTTATGTCAAGGCCCGCCTTGTTGCCTGCCCGACAGGCATTGCCCTCTTCCGCCGTTGGGGTCTCGTTGGGTTTGATTTGGAGTTTTCCTTCTCCTAGCCTTTGCCTATCTGAAATAAAGGAGAAGGCCTATAGGGGTCCAGTCTTGGTCTGGTCTCTCAGAACTGGCCTTAGCGGTATGGTTGAGCCTGCCAGGGTGGATAAACTACCCCACTGCCATTGCCCAGCCCATCATTTAGACACTCAAGCCCCTCTACTGCAGCAAAATGCTTGACCATCAGAGGGGATATATATATATATATATATATGTATATATATATATATATATATATATATGTGTATATATATGTAGTATATATATATATATATATATAGTATAAAGACTCCTTACCAATTCACTTTACAACACGGGGCAGAAGGACTTTTTGCCTGAATGGTCGATGCCGACGCTTTTGGGTAAGATGTGCTATGGCGATTCTGCTCCAGGGTAGAGACCTGTTGTTGTTATTTATTCTCCAGACCATACGGTTAATAGCAAGGATTTCCATGCTGGCTGGTGTAGTTTTCAATTTATTTAAGGTTGGCGTAATTTTGTATTTTATCTCTTCCTTGTGCAACCTATGTCTTATGAGACCGTTTTTTAGCTGTCTGTATAAAATATGTTCATCAGACATACAGATTTCATAAACAATCCGGCTTAGTTGATATTTTGTAAGTTTGGCTTCTATGCTTGTATATCATCTTTTTTTCTAGAATATGTGCATGATTATAGAGTCTGATATCTCCAGATTGAAACCCAAAAAGCTTTTGCAGAAGGAAATATCAAAATTTTCCTGTTGCTTAAGGTGGAGCCATTATAGTGTGCGTAAATATTGCAGAAATAGGTCTCGTGCTCTGTCTGGAGTTCCAGTATTGCAGACAGCCTAGTTCTTTGTAGTAGTGCTCTCAACCATACTGTTTGAAAATTATTGATGTAGTGTTTTCTGGTTTGGGATTGCCTATAGATCTACCTGCTGACTTTTCAACAGCCATAGATATTTGAGGTCTTGGTCACTCGTCTCATGCAATATTTTGTCACTCTAGAACAGTGTGACTAGTACAATGACTTCTCCTTACTTCTCCCCATCAGGTTAAACCTCTAAACCTTCAAGTGGTATTAACATCTCAAGGCCAACTAATGTCTAGGCAGAAGTAACTTAATTTGAAATGAAGGATTCCTTGAAATTTGCTGACCTAAACATTGCATATTGGACTTTGTAGTCAGTCACAGATAAAGTGGGAAAAAGGTTTTGCTTCAGAATTCCATTGCGTAAACTTCCTTGACCAACTCTGGGGTCTTTTGGGGTGGGGGCGACTAGCATCCTCAATCCATAATCATAACTGAGATTTGCATTAAAACTCAAGAGTCTGTTGCACCAGAAAATCGAGTAGAATATATAGAATTGGGATATAGGGTCATTTAGTATTTTGTACTGAATTATTAGCAGAATCTACACACTATTCATTTACTAATACCAATTATAAACAATCCTTTAGCTACGTAAAAATATAATTTTAAGCACATTCTAACTAGAAAAGTAAATTACTAAACGACCAAAAGCCTTAAAATGGATAATAGCTGAGTGAGAGAAAACCTAGAAATATAGAACAAAAATATAAAAGATTTACACGAATTAAAGTTTGAAATGAAACATGTCATGTCGCCAACCCCCCCCCCCCCCAAAAAAAAAAAAAAAAAAAAAAAACAGAAAATTCATCTCGTTTTAAACTTCTTAGCCACCACAACAAGGTCTTTCCGCAATTTTATGACAATCAGAGAAAAAAAAAAAGTGTATTTACCGATACTTAGTAAAGCAATAGGAAGCAATTGTTAATTTTCTATTTCCTAATAGATAAGTGATGTATTTACACCCCGACCCCTTGTCCCTTTTCTATTATCTTGCACAAATACACACAAACGGACACACTTCCCTGCCTTAGGTCGCACGCTATCCTCGAAGAAAGAAATCTTTCCAAGAACTTTTGCAGGGAATGAGAAAAATCACTTTTTCTCGCAAACTCGAACGGCACACGGATCCAGTCTAAATTTTCTTTCCCAATACTTAAATTACTTGATTGACTGAGGTAACTTAGGAAAAATCTCAGGAGAGCCTCTGCTCTTCGTCGATATATGGTGCGAGACTTTAAATAAGCTTTTAAAGAAATAAGAAGGAATAAATGATGGTACGTTAGGGTTACACGCCTGTTGATATCAATGAAGACAGATCTGTTTGGTGTATAGTCCAACCATTCTGTCGTGGCCGTTGAGAAGAGCTCATTTCCAAAAGGTTCATTTTCATTTGAAGGAATCACTCTTTAGAGACAAGTCGAAAACCTTTGAAAACAACGATAAAGCCAGATTAAAAGATTAGGCACCCCATTTTCCTCACCCTTTCTTTACAACTGTACTAAATCGTCTAAAAAAATCAGCTTTACTATACTTCCTTGGTTATTGTTTTTTCTGCTGGCACACTACAATATATATGGAGATATTTCAAATCATTTTATTGTGCTGCCTTTGTCAGATACTTATCTTTCATAACTGATATCTCCAAACTTATGGTGGTCGGGTCACATCTGTCAATCAATGGTCATCCAGCTTATAAGATTAGGATTTCTTAAAGGAAGTCAATTTAATCTTTGTTGTATCTTCCCCCCTCTCTCTCTCTCTCTCTCTCTCTCTCTCTCTCTCTCTCTCTCTCTCTTCTGGAACATTTGTGGCTTCAGAAGTACGGATACATGCTTTGGTGACATCAGTAAAAGGGCCGCGATTCATCTTTTCTTTTGTGAAATACTTGTACACACAATGTACTATTTCCCTTGCATTGGGACAGAGAACATGGTTTGGAGATGTTTCCATGCTTTATGTTTACTAGATAATGCAGTCACTGCCTCAAACACTACATTTTGTACCCAAGACCAACCATTCAAGGGATTAAATATGGCTCGCTGATATTTGCTACATAAATTTACCCTTGAGACCTCCAAGGACAGATCAATCGGATTTAAAACTTACCATCTGTCCGAGTCATATTAAGACGGTAAGATAAAAAATGACAAATATCCTGGATTATGATTTTGGGGGGACACGTACTTGGTTGTAATTATCCTTATAGAAATGAATACCATACACTGTTGAAATATGCCGAAAAACCGGTAAAAAACCAGTAATAAATGTTTTCAGCATTTACCGTCTTATAAACGGAAATATTGACGTTAAATGGTGATATTTGATCATCAACCTATAATAAGATAACAGTGGTAGGGTAAAAATTACACTCCCATATTTTACTGAATTACGGCAAAGAACAGTATATTTTTATGATAATGTTCTATTAAAATTATGCTTATTTACCTGTGTACCTAATGAAATATATACTGTATGCTCGACAAGAATAACAGGAGAGAGAGAGAGAGAGAGAGAGAGAGAGAGAGAGAGAGAGAGAGCAGATTTAATCTTGTCTTAATCCAGTGAGATTAGTGAAAAAGGCGGGGATGCACCCTAGGCATACCCTGAGGAAGGTCATCTGTCATTAACAGTAGCATTAGTCTCACTCAGTTTGGATGGCTCGTCTCTAACCGCAGTGTTCATTTTTTCCTTAAAGTGGTCGAAATATTTTGACATGGGTTATGCTGTACAGGGGAACAGAAACCGTCTTCAGCGGCCACGACAGAATGGTTTTTACTATAGAAAAAATATATTTAACCAGCGGGAATGGTAATCAATTTCAGTTTTTTACAATTTCGTTATTCGTTGTATAATATAACTATTAAGAAGTTATCTCTCTGGTCGGTTTGGTTGTTTCTTTGCTTTACTGGTACTGTTTGTTAAAAAAATATATGCGTAAACTGTGGAATTTAAAGAACATATCTCAAACTTTTAACGATGTAATTGGAAAAAAAGTTATTAAATTTTGTGTAGATCAACGCTTCTTATGCATTATTGGTGATATCCTATCATTGATGTCAGATGACTCGGTGTGATATTGTCCTTGCTGGGTGTAATTTTCGTTACCAATCATCTGTATTATTTCTATTATGTCAATTATACTGATTATCATTAACTTTCCTGCTGAGTTTATGTTGTATTTTTTTTTTTCGTCATATGATTGTCAGTTTTATAGGTCTGTCTTGCTGTTTGTTAATAAACTTCACGTGGACATTTAGCAAAAGGTGTCCCCTTTGACTGGCAACGTGTGATTGGATTTTGGGAAAAGATCCGTTTAGGAAACAAGACCGTTTGCATAGGGCAACTGGTTTCCTTGCCTCGGTGAAGATTTGCTGTCCTACAAATATTCTCAATGTTATTATTTCCACTATTATTCAGCTTTTACTATGATTTAGGCTTTTAAGCTATACTTGCAATTCAAGGTGAATAGCTGATTAATATTTTCAAAGAATATTTTGTAAGAAAATTCAATTCTTAACAGTCCCTGGTCTCCACAATTTGGTACTGTGCCTCAAGTAGTATTTTCAATAAACTTTACCTTGAAAGGTCTTTAAGGTATATAACAGGTTATTGTAAAAGCCAGTATTCTATTATTTCCAAAGTTTATGGCCATTATTTTTACTGAAATATTATTTACCTTAGACAAATTTTCATCATAACAGATCAATTAAAAGGTCAGTATTTTAATCTCCCCTTAATTTCATAAGGTATGTCCAAAATTCATGTTGGTAATTACTTTTTTCACCAATTCTACGTATTTTCAGAAATTCATAGGTCTTATACGCCATGTAACTAATAGGCAAAACATTTGCACGAATATACCCAAAAGATAGCATTCCTAATAGAGACTTTTGAGAAAGAAAATTATTTTGTCACCAAATACTTAAATTTTCCGCTCTTCTCTCAAATTTTATGGGAAGAAAACTTTTTAGATAAATGTTTTCTGAATTTGAATGAAATGGGAATTTCGATATAGTTGAATCGACCACAGACTCATTGCAACAGCAGATGAAGGTCTGCTCAGATTGCATGGAGGTTTCGCTTCAATCAATCAAGTTATTTCAGTCCTGAAAAGGAAACGCAGCAAAGGCTGCCCTCCTTCCTTGTGGCATTCGAGACTGCGAGAAAAAGTAATTTTCTCATTCCAAGAAAGAAGGTCAACTTCAAAAATGTATTTTTATTAGAGACAGTAAATTAAATAAGAAATGAAAAACCAAAGAGATAGTGAATGAGAGATACAGTTGAGTTCTTAATGTTATTGATTAAAGTATTGTCTACCTATCTTTGTTTTTACTATTCTTTTTGTAGTTACATTTTTTTTTTTTTTTTTTTTTTTTTGGTAATTTTAAATGGGTTTTAATGCAGAAAGACGAACATATGCGCAATGAAATCATTTACCTAGGTACTATGAGCGACATGGGGGAATGCTAAGCACAAACGCGATAACTTCCATAGTATGAGCAGGTATCAACCTGCCTATTGAACTAACTATTGAGCAAATCACGTGTCATGTAGTTTTGTGGCTCAGTAAATTTTTGCGGTGCTTCCTTGTTTGGAGCTGCATGTCAATGGATTATTTTGCGTATATGTTTAGAATGCTATAGATTAACAGCGCATAGTCGATCCGTGTTTGGAAATTCGGATATAAAAGGTTTGACTCATATTTCTGGGAGTTTGATTGTTGACATTGGTTATAAGCTTGGCCATC
>NC_090732.1:148069890-148073931 GCF_036898095.1 Palaemon carinicauda
CTATTCTTACACCATCCATGCTAAAATTCTTTACAATATCATCAATTTTGATTTACTCTCATTGCTTTATTTTTACTCACACACACATCTTTCTCCCATTTCATTTGACATTCATTATGCCCTACCCATTTCTACAGTTTCATTTCATCATTCTCAATCAGCACAGTAAAATTGTAAACATTAGCCATTTCACATCCCATTCAAAAACCATTTCTCTATCCATTAAAATTTGAAGATACAACAGTTTGGTTCTTGACGTCACCACTGGAATATTTGCGTGGTTTGGACCACATATATAAAAGGCTTTAGTTTTGATATTCGTCTTACCTATTAATTAATTTTAGAAAGCGTTGTAAGATATAAATTATCTTTTTCAAGTATTATCACCTATTCCTTAGATTCTTATCAATTCATTCACTAATAACAACGGAACCAAAACCGATAAGCGACAAAACCATTTGGATTCTAAAAAGCAGTCCAATAAGGCGGCTCCTAAACATACCTGACTTCTCTGGTATACCAGCAATTGCTTATCATCAAATATACCTCAAATCTTTTATTTACTTCTTCATTATACATTTTATCTCCTTATCCTATCACTTACTGATATAATCCGCATTTCATTGTTATTTCAGTGAACCCATCCGGTAATCTTAAAAACTATGCTAGCCATAGTTTACTAAATAAGTCTTCATATGCCCTATGGACATTCACCTCATATGGCACCCTGGTCTTAATAATATTTTAGGTCACATTTTCACACTTCCCCAACTTGTGTACACATTAACTAAGGCCTCAAGCAACTGATTTTCGTATATTGCTCCAAGTACAATCTCATATAGTCTGTGCTTATGCATAAATAGCAAAGACTTTTCGAATTAGTTTTCTCCTCTTCCATACAATACACGTAATTTTGTTATGGAAACCATGCATTTCCAACAACCAAACGTTTATCGAAACTCATTTATAAAAGCATTTGTATTCTAATTCACTTTCATAGCTCCATACCTACCAACAACGCCACTCTGTCTGTGCTTACAGTCTTTGTAGTGAAATCGCTTCACAGAACCACCCTTTTATGCTTACAAACGGCCATATACAGATTGAGTATCGTCCATTAAGATTCTCTTTCCTTTCTCTTTTCCATTGTTGGACCACAATTCACACACTATCACACTTTTTACTTATGGTTACTTCAGTTTTACCCATGTAATCCTAAAAATATGATTAGAATCATGACATCAGACTCTATCAATGTACCTCAGACACTCATTCTTTGTCCTTACCATTCCTGCAAAAACTAATGTTTTCACTTCTTTTCTCTTCTAGAACAAATCAATTATCATACATCCTATTTCACCTATACTAGTTACAACTCAAATCAAGTACCCAAAGACATAGTATCTTCGTAACTACAATCCTGGTCATTTAATCGTTCATTACCATAAAGAACTGTAAGGATATTATCACTTGGTTTTCCAAGTATCCTACAGGAGTGAAATTTCAATTGAGGCAGCTGAGCTCAAGTGTTGAAATGGCTAGAATTGTAGATAAAATGTAGTAATAAAGGAGTTATCTAGCGTTAGATGTATTTTAGTGTTTATATAGTTTGGTTCCACAGAGAACGTAGGATGATGAAAGGATTGTAATCTTTGAAAATGGGGGGTTGGAGGGTGGGTGGATGGAAACTACTATCTACAAAATACAGGATAGACTAAGGTTAAGAGCTTTATGAAGACAAAATTCCTAAACATCAATGGCTCAGTGTTTATGGAAATGTTCAACGCCTGTCTAATTACTGTGAAAATTTGTTGGAAAAATCAATGACTGAGGCATTTTTTAGGTAAAGCTGTTCTGGGTGTGTCCAAGAGAAATTGTCATTAAAGGGGTCAAAATAGAAGTCAAAGGTCATCATGTGGAAATCTAACTAGAAATTGTTCAGTCCGCCAAGCTACATACTGATTCCATTAGAACACCTAAATATTGTACTTTGATAAGTTACCAGCAATTTAATCTTTATATTCGAAGGAAATATATTACAGCCATTATACAAAAAAAAACATTTTTTCCTTGAAACTGACTGGGTGTTCAGATATCCTACATTAACAATTGTCTTGTCTACCAATAGTTCTCTTTATCACTTCTACATTTCATTTTGTGACATGGGGTACAATTTTGAGATGCTAAACGCTCTGGGAAAGGAACTGTATTTACTACTTACAAATTAACCTTCTGTCATCGCGTTTTGGTCACGTACACAAAGTATGTTTTATTGGTAATCGGCAACTGCATTTCAATATTATTAATTTTTGGTTATCAAAGACTTGTTTTCTGTACTTAATCTGAGGCTAATGAAATTTCAGCCAGTGGCAACATTGAAATTGGGACTTGAGGTGGCAGGGTGGGTCGGGGCAGTGGGTATATAGAAAACGTTCAAGGAGGCCACTAAATGTAGTATCCTTTCCTTTCCAGATTGGTTTTACATTAAATTTCAAGTCTGGTCCATTTGAGCATCTGCAAGCTGAGGTGCAAGAGAGATTAACATTTCGTCTTAAACTGGTTTTGATAGCACAGCTCCTTTTACTTTTGCAGAAGACAATAACCCTGCATGCCGTTGGTACTGGATGAAGTGTAGTGAGCACTGCTTTCAGTTTTTATCAACGACCTTTCAGCTAGAGTCTGTCGACTGTCGGTGATAGAAATGCAGGGGAAAGAACATCTTTTCTCCAAAGCAAAGTTTGATAATTTACTCTTTGAGTGCGCAGCCTGGCTGTATCACTTGTAGGCGAGGCGAAAGCCTCGGGTGCCTTGCATTTGCTGAATAGGTGAACTGATCTTTGTCACAGCAGTCATACAGAAACTTTGGAAACAACATATAAAGGCCACGGCTCTATCCGCATACAAAGTTTAAAATTTCCCGAATTAGGTCAACAATTTGTGATGTACAAAAGCATCCTATGATATTTTCTTTTAGTATCCTAGTAGGTATGATAGTGTCACCTCCAGCTATTGTGTGGAAATAGACCATTGTTTCACAATTACATTAATTAGCATGTATAAATATATACTCAAGCAGAGGGATTAAAAAGGTGTAGAATTATCATATTTCTGGCATTGCATCTCTTTCCATAGGAAATGTCTGGATTAAAAATTCAATGAAATGGGAGGTACAAAGTAGTATTTGAGTATTCAATATATCATTTTCATAAAGCCAGCCAGTTTCAAAAAGAAAAATAATATATTTTTTTATTTTGAGAGTATTGCAATGGATTATCCTTGAAGTATGATTATAAAAATTCTTATACCTTAATTATGGTTCATTGTTGTGAAGTTATGATATATCCGTATATAGTTTGGAAAACTAGACATTTTTTTAACAAAAGGTAAATAAGTAATTGATGACTTTCCATATTAATTTTGACTCCTTGAATTGTAAAATTTTGCCGGATTCCACCCGTCATCATATTTAGCAGGGAAAAAATGCTCTTTCCTTCAAAAACTCCTCACTCAGCTTAAATATCAGGATTGTTTTTAAAGGACTCAGTATATAAGGATTATTTGGGGTTGATGAATGGAGAGGCGTCTTTGGGATTTATTTTTTTTTAATCGAGATCATTCTTTAATTAAGCAAGTAAAATGAAGGTGCTAGAAACTCTCGTACGCGCATAAATCTGTAATGCTGAATTAAAAAAAAAAAAATATATATATATTTTCTAAATAGGTAATAGGTTTGCCTTGGTATTCATCATATTAAAGTTTTCCTTACTTTTCAACTTGTCTCTCTCGTTTAACCAGACAACTGGGTCCTTGCCTTATCCTAAATCAATCAATTTAATATTTTATAATATGCTGTTCATACAATTTTAAGAAAATACTAGAAAAAAAAACCCTTGCTAAAGAGGGTTTGCTCCAGGGAAATTATAGAACCTCCCGAAATGTTATCTGAAGAAGAGGCTTAATTAGATATTCAATCAGATTCTTAATGAGTTCGAGGCGCTGAATGAAGTATAATCAGAAGTAATTTTCTACTCATAAGGAAAA
>NC_090732.1:148079431-148084431 GCF_036898095.1 Palaemon carinicauda
TACCTTGTGTAGTTGCTGGCCGGCAGCCATTGCCGGCCAACACTGGCTGTTACCACGCCCGGCAGTTGCTGCCGACCGGCACAGGCATTTGAACCAGTGTGCTGCCGCCCTATAGCTGTTAAGTAGTATACTTTAAAGCTAGTTGTGGTGTGTGCCGGCCGGCAAAGGCAGGCCGGCACACATCCCCCTATACTGTAATAGTATTCTTCTGTATAGCATATACAGTAAGAGGAAAACTATAGTAAGGGTTTTGGTACAGCACTGTGTCTTCTAACACTATTGTGTTTTCTTGCACACCCCCTTTGCTGTTGCCCTCAGATAGGAAGCTGAGTTCTTCCCTGTCTATTATCCAGGATTTTAAAATCATTGCTTAGGTGTGAGCTCCACCTGTTTCCTCTGGAAACCTTGCATTGGTTACTCTAGAAGAGATAAACCATTTTTGATTTTATTATCTGGAAGGCTGCAACAATGGGTTGTGAGGGAAACACAAGTGTGTGTCTTTCCTTTCTGAATTGTTATGCTATACTATGCATATCCAGTGATACATAGTTCACTTGATACTCATGGAAAATTTCTTCTCTTTACAGAAGGACACTCCGAAGTGGGGAAGTGCTTTCTGCAATGTCAGCAGCAAGAACCTCTGCGGACATGAGTTTTGTAGGAGACACGCAGCATACGCTGTCTCCAAGGATGATCTCCGGTATTGGGACCCTCAGGTATGTACTGTGTGCACTAACCTGATTACTGAGACATTTAAATAGCTAGGAAGAAGCTTCGTACCTGGGTAAGGGGCTTCCAAAAGAACACTTCTGGCCCTTATCTTTCAAGTGAGAGATGAGGGCGTATCCTTTCCCTAAGGCATCAGCTGATGCAGTGATTCCCCAGCCTCAAGAGGAGATCCCCTAAGTTCAGATCCAGGTGGATGCTGAAGTCGCGGTCGCGATGCAAAACATCCAGCTAGATGACAGGATGTCTGATGTGGACGGGTGTCAGGAGGAAGACCTCCTGGCAGAAGCCCAGGATGAAGTTCAAGCCCCTCTACATCGGCCGGTCTCCCCAGTAGAGCTGGGACAGGCCCTCTCTTCTATTGTTGGAATGATCCAACAAATGCAGAAGGAGAATTAGGAGAAGGCAGCTGCAATGGAACTGCGAATGCAGTGCCTTGCAGAATCACATGGGCCCCAGAAAAAAGCTCAATGTGAAAGACCTTCCCTTGTGCTCAGATGCTAACCCATGGAGGTATGCTGAGCACATGCCGATGACGACTGGAAAGATCGTCATCTCGGATAAGCTGGGCTCAGTTCCCCGGGAGGGTGGAATTCTGGCCCAGCAAGGCATCATATCTGGACTGTTATGTCCGGCTGAGGAAGGAACCAGCTTCAAAGGAGGAGACAGAGCCGAAGGAGGTCATAGTGATGGACCATGCTAAGGCTCAAGCTCTACTTTCATCCTCGATGAAAGAGAGGGGCTTCTCTAACTCAAAGGTAGCTGCATTGAATAGGAAGCTCCCTTCCTTTGTGTCCTCCGCCTACTAGAGCCTTCCCCTTTTTACAGAAAGGGGTTTCTGGCTGTACTAAAAGCAATCGAGGCCGGCAAGTCTTGCCCCTCCCTAGAGGAGTGTAAACCCTTGTCGCTGGCCCTGCCTATGGACCACAAAGACTGGAAGGACGTCCATCTTACGGTCTCGGTGGGAAAGTTGGAGGCTGATATTGCCGGACGTCAGTTCGGCAAGGACCTCCCTAAGCTGTCTGACTTTCTTTTGCGAAGTGAGTTCGATACAGAAGAAAGACTGACTGCCTCAATGTCTCTTCAGACTACTCTCGAGACGATGGCAAGTGACCCCAAGGTCCATGAAATGTTCATGGTAGTGGCCAAGCCTCATCTGGCCACAGTGACGAAGGACCTTTATGGCTTCGTCAAGGCAAGGAGAGCTTGTAGGGAGTTCGTGTTTACCTCGGCTACGGTGAGGCACGAGCCAAAGAAACTAATCTCCTCCAACATTTGGGGAAAAGACCTTTTCCCTACCAACTTGGTCAAAGAAGTTGTTGATAAAGCCGCCTTGGAGAATAGAAACCTTCTCCAGAAGTGGGGCCTGGCTATCAAAAGAAAGTCTTCCCCGGATGAGGGTCCTCAACCAAAGAGGAAGACTATGAGGACTAGGCTACCGTCTCGGCCAGCCAAGCCTGTTAGACAGCAACAGCAACTGCAATTGCCATTGCCCCCAGTGCCCCAGATCGTGGCACAAACCCCGACCACCTTTCAGTGGGTACCCCAGGCCGTGTCAACACAGTCCACGGCATTCACCCCAACGTTCGAAGGGCAGTTTACTTCCTTTCGAGCAAAGCCTAGAGGAGCAGCCAGAGGCTCGTCTAGACGCCCCTCAAGGGGAAGGGGATTCAGGGGTAGTCGTGGTCAGGAAGGCAAGACCTCAGGATGGCAGTCCAAGTGAGGTGATACCGGTAGGAGGGAGACTTCTG
Organism: Palaemon carinicauda; assembly: GCF_036898095.1. Taxonomy (NCBI): domain Eukaryota; kingdom Metazoa; phylum Arthropoda; class Malacostraca; order Decapoda; family Palaemonidae; genus Palaemon; species Palaemon carinicauda. The sequence continues at coordinate 148,081,909 of NC_090732.1, forward strand.
AAATTTCGGGATCGGTGGACCTTCGATCCCTGGGCCCACAGCCTACTCAAGAATGGACTTGGCGGGAGCTGGTACAGCACTCCACCCCCGTGCCTTCGGTTTTTCCAACACTCCACCCCCGTTATGGAGGAGTACGTTCAAGAACTGTTGGAGAAAAAAGGTGATCCGAAGGGTGAAGCCCATCAATTTCTAAGAGAGGCTGTTTTGCGTTCCCAAGAAAGACTCGGAAAAGCTCAGAGTCATTCTGGACTTGTCGCCACTCAACAAGTTCATAGTGAATTGCAAATTCAAAATGCTAACACTGCAACACATAAGGACCTTACTGCCCAAGAGGGCATATTCCGTCTCTATAGACTTGTCAGACGCCTATTGGCACATTCCAATTAGCCATCGACTCTCCCCCTACCTAGGGTTCAGGCTACAACGAAGACTATACGCCTTCGGAGCCATGTAATTCGGGCTAAACATAGCCCCAAGGATTTTTACGAAGCTTGCGAGCGTAGCTCTCAAACAATTTCGCCTAAAGGGAATTCAGGTAGTAGCCTACCTGGACGACTGGTTGGTGTGGGCAGCATCCAAGACAGAATGCTTGCAAGCTTCCAGTCAAGTGATCCAGTTCCTAGAGTACCTAGGCTTCAAGATCAACAGAAAAAGTCTCGACTTTCTCCATCTCAAAAGTTCCAGTGGCTGGGAATCCACTGGGACCTTTTGTCACACCGTTTCTCCACCCCGGTGAAGAAAAGGAAGGAGATAGCGGGATCTGTCAAGAGACTTCAAGATTCCGAAAGGATATCAAGACACGAGCAGGAGAGAGTACTGCGCTCTCTCCAGTTTGCTTCAGTGACAGACCCAGTGCTAAGAGCACAGCTAAAGGATGCAATCGGAGTTTGGAGAAGTTATGCATCAAACGCGTGAAGAGATCTGAGAAGACCAGCCGCTTCGGCTAAGTACTCTTCTCAGGCCTTGGTCCCAAGCCAGACATCTAAAGAAGTCGGGTTCTTCTTCAGCCACCTCCCCCGTCGGTGACGATTCACTCAGACGCCTCGAAGGAGGGATGGAGAGGTCACTCTCATCGGAAAAAAGTCCAGGGGACTTGGTCCAGGCTATTCAAGACCTTTCACATAAAACTTTCTAGAAGCTAGGGCAGTGCTCCTTACCTTAAAGAAAGTCTCCCCGCGTCACTCGATCCACATAAGGTGGTGATAGACAGCGAGGTAGTTGTGAGATACTTGAATCGACAAGGATCGAGGTCACCACCTCTCAACCAGGTGATGTTGGCCGTCTTTCGATTGGCGGAAAAGAAGAAGTGGTACCTGTCGGCAGTTCACCTTCAAGGAGTCCGCAATGTGACAGCGGACGCTCTATCCAGGTTCACACCGATAGAGTCGGAATGGTCCTTAGACGCAGGATCATTCTCCTTCATTCTGAATCAGTCCCAGACCTGCAGATAGACCTCTTTGCGACGAAAGACAACAAGAAGTTGCCCCTGTACGTGCCCCGTACGAGGACCCCTTAGCGGAAGCAGTGGACGCGATGTCCCTCGACTGGAACAGATGGTCCAAGATTTATCTGTTCCATCCTCACAACCTTCTGTTGAGGGTCCTCAACAAACTGAGATCCTTCAAGGGGGTAGCGGCAATAGTGGCCCACAAGTGGCCGAACAGCGTGTGGTTCCTCCTGGCATTGGAACTGTAGCTGAAGTTTGTACCACTACCAGATCCAGTTCTGGCCCAGCGAGTCCAGAAGTCAACTGTCTGCGCTTCATTACAGAAAACCCGGACCCTGCAGCTCATGATTTTCTCTCCCTAGCGGTGAGAAAGCGTTTCGGGATTTCGAAAGCCAGTATAGACTTCCTTGAGGTATATAAGTGCAAATCTACTAGAAGGCAATATGAGTCATCTTGGAGAAAAAGGATGGCCTTTTGTCAAGGCGAAGATTCCGCAGGAGATCTTGACAGACTTCTGCTTATCTTTTTTCTCCACCTCCATGGTCAAGGGTTGGCAGCGAACACGATTTCAGCGTGTAAGTCTGCTTTGACAAGACCCATTCTATATGCCTTCCAGGTCGACCTAGGTAACGAGATCTTTAATAAAGTCCCGAAAGCCTGTGCTAGGCTCAGACCTTCAGCACCTCCAAAGCCCATTTCATGGTCTTTAGACAAGGTCTTCATTTCGCTTTTCTGTTGAGCAATGAAGAGTGTGCGTTAAAGGATTTGACACAAAAAGTTTTTTTCCTATTTTGCACTCGCGTCCGGGGCCAGGGTTAGTGAGATTGTAGCCTCTCGAGAGAGGCAGGTCGTGTTCAGTTCCTGGATGGGGAAGAACTGAACCTGTTTCCGGATCCTACGTTTCTCGCCAAGAATGAGTTACCCACCAACTGGTGGGGTCCCTGAAGAATCTGCCCTCTGAAAGAAGATGCATCTCTATGTCCAGTAGAATGCCTAAAGGTCTATCTTCATAGAACTTCAGACTTCAAGGGTGGTCAACTATTCAGGGGAGAAACATCAGGCTCAAATTTATCTCT
>NC_090732.1:148091931-148096931 GCF_036898095.1 Palaemon carinicauda
TGCCCCGCCGTACATATATCGCAGCTGAAGAAAGGAAACTTCCTGGCCATAAACCAATGAGGGACAGACTAACACTCGCATTTTGTGCAAATGCCAGTGGGGACTTAAAAATTAAGCCCCTACTGGTATACCACTCAGAAAATCCTCGTGCCTTCAATGCACAAAATATCAGGAAGGAGAGGCTCTCGGTATTTTGGAAGTCTAATGCTAAGTCCTGGGTCACGAGGACTATATTTATTGACTGGATAAAAGTCTGATTCAGTCCTGCTGTCAAGAACTATTTAGAAGAGAACGATCTTCCTCTGAAATGTCTGCTTCTGCTGGACAATGCCCCTGCTCACCCTCCTGGCCTCGAGGACATCATTCATCCTGACTTCCCCTTCATTAGGGTTCTCTATCTGCCACCAAACACAACCCCTCTCCTCCAGCCTATGGACCAGCAAGTGGTTGCCAACTTCAAGAAGCTTTACACGAAGCATCTGTTCAGAAGATGCTTCGAAGTGACTGAAAGCACTCAACTCGCCCCCAGTGATTTTTGGAGGGGGCATTTTGACATCGTTCAAGGCCTGAAGATGATCGAAACAGCTTGGAATAAGGTTTCACGGCGCACCTTGAACTCCTCATGGAAGAAACTGTGGCCAGCTGTTGTAGCAGAACGAGACTTTGAAGGTTTCGATCCCTCAACCGAAGACGAAGCCGTTGATGATCCTGCCCCTGAGGGTGATGTTGAGGAAATAATTTCAATCGGGAGGTCCATGGGGCTTGTTGTCGATGAGGCTGACGTCCATAACCTTATCGAGGAGCACAGGGAGGAGCTTATGACTGAAGACTTAAAGGAGTTAGAGGCAATGCAGCTCTAGTGGAGGCGAGGACGGGGGGGAGACTGAAGAAACGACATAGTCAGAAATAAGGGAAGCTATCGGTTGCTATGAAAACCTTACGAGTTTCATTGAAAAGAAACACCCAGAAAAACTTCACACAAGTTGTCTTATGCAGTGTGTTAATGATAAGTGTATGAGTCATTTCAGGAATATGTAGTCGTCAGAAACAGGCTTCTTTGGATAGATATTTCTCCAAAAGGGAAATGTCAGAAAGCAAAGACGATAATAGTGATTCTATCAAAAAAGCTAAAAAAGAGTAACTTTTTAAGTTCTAAAAAAAATCATAAAAAAAAAAAATATTTCAAAAGACAAAAATAATTAGAAAAGCATTTTTAATTATAAGTATTTATTAGTAAGAATAAATTTATTATTAAGTGTACATAACATAATTAGCATTGATACGTTTTTATATTTCCCGTCTATTCCCCCTCTGCCTCCACCCACTACCAGCTCATGTCACATCACTCCAAAGGTAAATAAGATTTAATTTTTCCTTTACAGTACAGTATATAATTTTTATTTATAATGTTATTTAATTTTATACTGTACAGTACTCTACATGTATATTATATATAAGTATACTGTAGTACAGGGCTTACTATACTACTGTATTGTATTTTGTTACATTCTAATTTTCAATGTTTTTACCAGGGTTTTTGACGCATTATATTCTATTGCCCGCCATACGACATTTTCACCATACGATACCAACTCCGGAACGGATTAATGTCGTATGGCGGGGGCCTACTATATACGTATAAATATATATATATATATATATATATATATATATATATATATATATATATATATATATATATATATATATATATATATATATATATATATACATAAAATCCGGATTATGAATGTTACCTACGAAGATTAGAGTTAAGGAACATTAGTCAAGAGAATGTATTACTGACGGCGTTTATAGATCAGTCAATATATTAAAAAGTAAAGAAAAACATTATTAGAAACAACTACATTACTCCGGAGATAGTCCAAATTTATTTCTTTATTTCGAGTGAGAACTGAAACTCCCTGAACTGATAAAATAAGATAAAAACGTCCTCTATGCATTAAACTTGACCAAGATCTACTAAATCCCTGTTATCCTGAACGTAAGCTGGAAATAAACGTTTCACGACTCGGGCGCAGGTTTATGTGGCGCATCCACATACGCCTTACTCCATAAAGACCCCCGAACGTTACCTTTTAAAGGAGAGTCGCAAAAATCAGTAGCTGTTTGGGAACCGAGTTTTATCGTGTTTGCACTGCCTCGGAAAACATCGTAAAATTCGGTCCGAGAGGCAAGCCCCTGTCATATATAAATCTGGCCTGGACTGTGATTCACCGGCGTCCTCTTGTGAGATCTCATGAACATATTCTGCAATAGTAATACGATTTCCACGATGGTCTTTGGCGGTATGGCTACGATATCTCTTAACTTTTTCTGACAGCTCTACATTTCCCGAAACATTTCCAGCCATAGGATATATTGATGAATGTTTTCTTCTATAGGGTTATATACTATATCCGTGAACCATTTCCGCTGGACGTTAATATATATATATATATATATATATATATATATATATATATATATATATATATATATATATATATATATATATATATATATATATATATATATATATATATATATATATATATATATATATATATATATATATATATAAAATGTTTGTTATAAAGAACAAGGTGTCAATAAACAATTTTCCTCGGGGCATTAATTTTCAGTTGGACCAATATAGTGTCAATGTTTATAATTTCAAGTACAGACACCCTACTTAACTCTTACGGTGGGGAAAGTATATGGTCAATATCAGATTTATGTTCTTAGTTTTCTACTACTTTCACGACGGTGCTTTCCAAAAAAATCTAGTTCTAAAACAGTTGGTTTCAAAACAGCTGGTACATTTTAGCTAATTAGCGAAATAGCTGGAACCAAAATAACTATAAGGAAAGACAAGCTAGAGTTGCATGCCAGCTAGTACTGAAACAGCTAATGTAACAAAAAATCCAATATTAGAATATATTGTACTTTGCCATGGAACTTTGTTTCTTATTATGTACTGCGGAACAATAGGTTGTAAAAATAAATGAGGAAATTAATGTTTATATTTGTTTTTTTACCAGAAAAAAAAGTTGTTTTAAAATACTAAAATAGAAACTTTAACATAGATTGTTATGTTATAGCTGATCCCCGACAAATTTGATAGAAATTTCATGTGATTACTTGCTAATCAATGTCTCAAATCAATCATTCATTCCATTTTTTTTTTATTTTTAATACATACGACCTTTCCACTGGAGTAGTCATTTAACTTATGTCTCCGCATAGCTTTTTCCTTCTAACTGCCTAGAAGAAAGCGCCATACAGTTGCACGAGCCAAACACCACTTGAATAAAAGAATATAACTCCTCACGCGAAATCGCTAATCCTTTTTTGTTCTGTGTCCAACATTCCACACTTCGGGGAGAATCAAAGACCTTCCCTACCTCTTCTCTGGGTTCCTGTAATATATGTCTTCAAAATATTCGTACAAGATTTCCATTTCTTCATTTAATTGAAAAAGTTCAAAGTTAGCATTTAGTTATTCAAGTGCATCTGCCACTTGATCAGGAGACAGGAATGCCTAAGAGGCGAGCATCCTGCAACAAAAAAGTGACAGTTATCAGATATGTAGCTGCTTGTCGATCCAATATTTTGAATCTTTTTCCATATAAAATAAGCCTCCGTTTGCGTTTGCATATTTTTTAAAACAATGTCAATTGAGTTTTATCTGGCATGATCTAAATTGAATGATTTTTTAAACAACATGGATTGTATATGAATGATAGAACAATTCTGGTACAACTTTGAAAAATTCATCACATACCAAACCCTTCACTGGCAAATAAGATTATTCGCTTTGAATCACTAACTACATTACCTAATAAAGACCAATAGGAATTCCTATCCAAACAACATTTTTAAATTCTTCATTAGGTATTAATTCTAGTGATGAAGAAGGTTCATAAAAATATTTTCAAGTTTTACACAGATTCCTGTCAATGTTTATTTAGGGAGAATCGCCATTGTTTCGGTGTCAAGCTCTTGTTCTGAACTGTAGAGGAATAGTAGAATATCTGATTTGTGCATAAAAGTGGAGTCTGAAGAGAAGTGGCCACTGACCACGGCCATCATATCCGGTTTCATCACTATTTGTATCTATTGTTCCACTAGCTGCAAGAAATAATATAGGGATAATGAAACAATAACATTAATGAGGGATACAATCAGCCTTTGAATGCTGAATGGAGGACAACAGTTCTGAATAACAAACTCCCAAGGCTATCTAGCAATATACACAAACGTATCGATCCTGATACATCGCAATTATAAAATTCAACTAAAATGTTTCAAATAAGTAAGTAAAATCCCCGGTCACGGTCACTTGCATACCAAAATAGCACAGGAGTTTCAATACGCATAATGATTGAATAAGTATGTGCTCATGGAGCAATTTAGGAGAATTATTCGAAGCAATGATTGAATTGTTTAATCAGTTTTATTAAGGAATACTCGAATAACCTTGCGTAAATCTGTCATCATCATATGATGTGATTTTTAATTTGCTATAGGATAAATCAGTATAAAAGTTATTTTGAAATCATTCTTTTATCTTTATTTTCCTGTGAATAAATGTAATAACTAGTTTATATATATATATATATATATATATATATATATATATATATATATATATATATATATATATATATATATATATATATATATATATATATATATATATATATATATAGAAGGATCTTATTAATTTGATTTAACCTATATATATATATATATATATATATATATACAGTATATATATATATATATATATATATATATATATATATATATATATATATATATATATATATATATATATATATATATATATATATATATATAGGTTAAATCAAATTAATAAGATCCTTCTTCAGGAGGCTTTTCCTGAAATTACAGGTAGTGTAATGACTCTTGTTGAATGAGGAGTATCTTTAATAATGTTTTAATTAAGAACAATACAAGAGCATATAAATCTA
>NC_090732.1:148101931-148104431 GCF_036898095.1 Palaemon carinicauda
CAGCCACTTCACAACCTTCAATGCCTCCATCAACGCCTCCACTCCTGACAAAGAGGACATCTATTCAACGTCAACCGAAGCTGATGTGAATGCCGTAGGACATACACGGCTACCCCATGAAGTGCCGGAGCTGCGACAAAGCTAACCATCACCCACCACAAGCTCGCGCCCAAGCCAACGACTTCTACAGCCACTTACTGCCGCCCATCAGCCGCAGTTTTGCTACCACCACTACAGATTCGGGGCAGCCGCAAAGAAATGTGCCAAGGATTGTCAGTGGCCAAAAAACATGTAAGTAGGCCATCGCTCGTGGCAGTGGCCTCCCGTGTTTCTAATCTTTTCTTTTTACTTGATGCAAGAACGGGCGGGCAATTTTTGGTAGACACGGGTGCTTGTCATTCTCTTTTGCCAAGGGAACTCTTCAGAACACGACACCGCATCACTCCTGAAGGAGTCCATCCCCTCCATGAGAAGGTAGCAGCCATTCAGAACTTGCCCTCGACCGTCAAAGCTCTGCAGGAATTCTTGTGCATGATCAACTATCATCACCGTTTTCTGCCAGCCATTGCCGCCACTCTTGCTCCCCTCTACGCCTCCCTCAAGGGCAAGCCAAAGGACCTGAAGTGGGGTCCCCTTCAAAAAGTGGCCTTCTGCAATACAAATAAGGCCCTATCAACCGCTGCAGCTCTCACTTTTCGTATCCCACACGCCCCTCTCCTTCTCTCCACCGATGCCAGCGACGTCGCTATTGGTGCAGTACTCGAGCAGGTGGTCAACGGCTCGCTCCGCCCATTGGCCTTCTTCTGCAGAAAACTGTCCAAGGCAGAATCGGGTTATTCTACCTTCGATCGCGAATTGCTGGCGGTGCACTTGGCTGTCCGCCACTTTCACCATTTCTTAGAAGGTACGCCCTTCTTCATTTGCATAGACCACATGCCTCTGGTGCACGCCTTCATTCGACAGTCTGACGTCTAGTCCGCCCGTCAACGCCGACATCTCTCCGCAGTGGCTGAATACAATTGCACTCTTCAATACGTCCAGGGAAAATGAATCCTGTTGGTGATGCCCTGACATCCCCCTCGACAACTCCAACACTACCCTCCTCTGTGATGTCAGTACCTGTAGATCGCGACCTTGGATTCCTGTTCCTATGCGCCGACAGGTGTTTGATTTCATTCATGGTCTTTCACATCCCTCGTGCCGTTCTACTGCACAGCTGCTGAAGACGAAGTTCTTTTGGCACAGCATTTCTAAAGATGCTAAGGATTGGGTCCATGCCTGTACTCCTTTTCAAACTTTCAAAGTACATCGGCACACGGATTCAGGAGTGGGCACCTTTCCTCAACTTCAGCGTCGTTTCTCCCACATTCAAGTCGACGCTGTAGGCCCCCTACCCACATCACAAGGACATCGTTACCTGTTTACCGTCATCGACCGCTCCACTCATTGGCCTGAAGCCATCCTCATGGAAACTGCAACGTCCACCTTATGTACATCTGCCTTACTCTCAGGATGGATTGCAAGATTGGTATCCCTGAGCATATTACTTCTGACAGGGGTACCAATTTCACCTCTCAATTGTGGACATCATTAGGGAGTCTCCTGGGCATCACCCTATTCATACAACTGCCTACAACCCCGCTGCCAATGGAATGGTTGAACGTTTTCATCACACCCTCAAAGCAGCTTTGATGTCCTGCTACAAGGATTCCAACTGGTTTACTCTCCCCTGGGTCCTTTGCGACTAAGGACCACTCCTAAAGATGCCCTCGATGTCTCAGCACCTGTTGCTCGTACCTGCCGAATTTTTTCCTACTGCAACCTCCGACAACGATCTCAAGTGCATATGTCACGTCGTGGGAAAATCTACTCCATGCCGCCAGACTTACAAGCGAAGCATCACATACCGACAGACTTGCACTCTGCAACGCACGTCTTCCTACGCAGTAACACTAGAAAGCCATTGCTAACGCCGCCTTACACGGGCCCTTTACTTGTGATACGATGCAGTCCGAAAGCATTCCTACTAAATATTCGTGACAAAGAAGAATATGTCTCCATTGATCGTCTAAAACCTGCTTATGTCATTTTAAAGGGGTGAGCCATGTACCAACCGTGTGTCAAACGATCGTACATAGTAACGACATTTGATTTTTTTGTATATATTATGCTTGTATCTTCGCTTTCCGCTCGCACTGATAGGGACGTGAAATAACATGTCTGTTTTCTCACTGTTAACTGTTGGCCGGTGCGGTTGTCGGTTGAACATAAAATTGCCTGTTATTTTTGTTATGCTCTTTTTGCCTGGAGTTTATGTATATATAAACAGTTGTTCTGTAATAAAGTTACTCAGTTGCTGTTATCTGCCTTCTTATTCAGAGCCTCTCTCGGCCCGTCACAAGAGTACGTACTGAGAGAAATCTTTGATCCTTGAACACCACCAAGTCATTGTATATTAATTTTGATTATATATATATATATATATATATATATATATATA
>NC_090732.1:148106325-148116325 GCF_036898095.1 Palaemon carinicauda
AAGATGCTATGAGCACAAGAGTTCCAACAAGGAAGATAGCCAGGACAAGAAGGAAATTAAGAAACTAAATGAGAAGTAATTAACAATTGAAATGAAATATTTCAAGGACAGTAACAATATTTAAATAAAATTTCCCTATATAGACTATAAAAACTCTCAACAAAACTAGAGGAACAGAAATAAAATAGAATAATGTACCTGAGTTTATCCTCAAGGAAGAAAACTCTAACCCAAGGCAGTGAAAGACCATGGTACACAGGCTATGATACTATCCCAGACAAGAGAGCAATGGTTCGAATTTTTGGGCTCAGGCCATGTCGTCCTGGTGGAAGGTTCCTTTAAGTAGCTTCCTAGTGAATATTTGACTACAGTGATATTCCCAGAGAATTTAACTTAAGGTCTCCAGAATTCTAACTCCTGGCGCGAATATCTTTAAAGTTTCTCCTTTTAGGATATTGCAGAATATCAGGGGATGTATTATTGACAAGCCACATAGCAATATGCACCCCACATAAGCTTTATGCTTAGAGGGGAAAAGTGACAAAATAAAAGGAGTCGTTATTAAATTCCTTTTCTCCATTACTGCTAAAGTACACCGATGGAGCTATAATCGTCCATCCAGATGGCGCTATAATCGCCACAATCTTTATTCCTTCTTCTGTAGCGGTGTTGCTCGGTGTTTTTCCCAGTGCTCTCTTGTATACAGGATTTATTATGCAATCTCCAGCTTCTTCTGCCTCTGGAAAGTTGAGTATTTGATTTCTTATGCTATACAAATTTAGCTCTGGCCGTAATGTAAAAATTACATTGAATTAAAACTAATTTTTTGACAGAGCTATTGCCTAGACCGGAGGCGCCTTTGGCGCTGTCATTCGTAATGCAAAAGTTATTTAGTTAGCCGGAACGACCTTCCCGGTATAATAGCTTATATAAATATAATTAGCTATTTAGTCTTCATAGCTAGGAATTAATGAATATTATGCCGATAGTCTTCCCATTAGTTTCGGCGAATTAGGTAGCCGATCTTGCTTACGCTAGGCTTCCTAGCCTAGGCGTCATAGTTTACTCTCTTGCATGATATAATAAGTGTTCCTAGTGCTATTAAATTTAAATGAAGATAATAGGCAATTTATACATGTAAGATATATGGATTGCATATAAATCTCCTCTTCTAAGATAGTATATGAGAGAGCTTCGATGAGTTAGGTAGTCTATCTCGCTGTCGCTAGGGCTAGCAGCCTAGTGGCTTTAGTATACTTTCACACATCTCCCCGGTTACCCTTTTATATAGGGTAATCCCTCCTTCCCTCAGTGTAGCCTATGGCTACAATCCTAGTCGATCTTGCCTCGAATTGTCATTCTTGCAAGGTTAGGCTAGGGTTTTTCTGCCCCTTCACCTAGCTACTGATCGTGAGCTTTGGGTTTAGTTCAGAACCTCAGAGTACTTGTCGTGTGGCAGCAACTGATCGATAGGGTGAATGTACTCCCCTGTCGAATATTGTTGGTTGGCATAGGAGGCTTGGCCTCCCTAGACTGCACTTGAAGGGGTCATGTGATCCCCTTCTCCCTGTGGTGTAGTCGACTAGTCCTGTGTTCACAGACCCTAGGCTGAAGAATAGAGTTTACTGTATTTTTCTGCCTAGGATGGTGCTGGCAATGGAACTCTGTTTCTTTATAATAAAGGGAGGCGGCTAAATGATGCCGGCCCCCTTTACTGTATTTGCAGACTCTAGGCTGGGGAATGTATTTCCAGGATGGCCCGATACTGAAACAAGAGCTTTCTTTAGGTGTGGTAGGACTGGCATCCCACCGACTCCTCTCACATCTTATACAGGACCCTTTTCCCCTTCCCATTCTGTCCTTTAGTGATGGCCTAGGCATCACATCATTGTGGCCATTGTCCTACAATCTCGCCAACTGCTGGCAGGCTGTAGGGCTAGCCTGGGTTCCTGCAGGTACGGCCTAGTCGTCAAGCTTCCCTAGCGGACATGAGGCCCGGGATAGCTGTAGCGGCAGGTCTAGCTGCCGGTAGGAGACCAATTTGCCTTAGAGTGTTCTTCAGTCCTTCCTTGGTCTGCTATCCACACCCTATGCCGGCAGATACCAGCATGGAGGTGGATGGGTGGAAGCTTGATTATTCTATATTCTTCCCTTCCATTAGAACCCTCATTCCGAAGGAAGGAAGTGATTCAGTGGCTAGTGCCGCCACTCATTACTTCACCCTTCACTCCTTGCTTTTTCTCTCTCTATTGGTTAGTGTCGCCAGCTACTAACCTAACTGACTGCTGCTGGCCACTAACCTTGCCGGCAAGATGCAGGCTAGACTTGTGGTCCGACAGCCATTAATTCACTGTCACATCTGACTCTGCCAGCGAGAGCCGGCCGGGTCTGGTATTCCAGCCACTACCCCATCACATTGTATGCTGGCGGGGATAGTGTGCCGACAGCCGATGAGCCGCCAGCATCTGGCAAGCCGCCAGCAATCCGGCAAGCCGCCAAGCCGCCGGAAATCCGGCAGCCTGACGGCAATATGGCGGGCCGCCGGCCATAAAAATTTAACAATATTGTGTCAGTTGAATTGAGCCTTAGGCACTAGCCTTGCCGACTGTATGCCAACAGCAACTATAGTATATGTATATACATTAGCCAGTATATCTGTAGTATAGAGTATACTGCAGACAGAAAACTATGGTATAAAAGTATACAATAGTTAAAATTTCCAACATACTCTGTGTATCCAAGCGCAGTCTATTGTTGAGACCTTATAAGATTGGGAAAGGAATTCCCTTTCTTTATACTGATAGATGATCAGTTACTTGACCCTCATTATTAACTCTTTTGGAAGTGGGTGTTGTTTACACTATTCTATCCTTATAGGCTAGACTATTCCATCGGGCCTCTTAAAGAGGATAACCCTAGAATTAATATTGAGGGTCACAGCAATTAGCTGGGCGGGAAAACACACGTATGTGTCTTTCCTATTTTCTTTCTAGCTTATCTATCCTTAGCTATATGCAATAAAATAAAATGGAAAATATCATAATATTTATTAGTTTATCTAGTGAAGTAGACTACGTTATACTCATTTTATTTTCCTCTCTTTACAGGAAGACCATGTGAAGTGCGATAGCGTCTTCTGCAACGTTCGTAGCAGGAGCTTCTATGGCCATCTGGGGTGTAGGACACACTCCCACTGCTCCATCACCAAGGGACCTCTCAAATACTGGGACCCACAGGTATGTATGGTATGTAAAGACCTGATGTATGAGGCTTTTGAAAATCCCAAGTCAACGGAGGCAAGGGATGCTGCTCGGGATAAGCTGAACAAATGGGTTCGTGGCTTCCAAAAGAATGTCACAGGGCCTTACTACCCTAGTGAGTGTATGAGAGCCCTTCTTTTCCACAAAGCATCTGCGGAGGCTGTTATTCCTCAGCTTCACCCTGAGACCCGTTGCATCCAGATAGCCGTCGACACGGATGTCTCGGATGCGATGAAGGACATCCATCTAGATGATGAGAGGATGTCAGAGGTGTCAGAGGACACTAAAAAGGACCTTCTGGTGGAAGGTCGAGATGAGGAGTCAACGTTGGCTCCAGAGATGAAAGAGGATGAAGTCGAAACAGTCTCTGTTACGTTGGTTCCTGCCCCAGGACCCGTGCCCTCTACATCCTCCGCTCCTCAACCTGGGAGGTCGGATGACACTCTGTCTGCCATCAAAGCTATGATGGAAATGTTCGAGAAGAAGAGCGAACAAAGGGAAGCTGCATTCAGGAAGGAGATTCTTCAGATAACAGCATCCCGTGGGTCTCAACAGAGACTCAACGTAAAGGATCTTCCCTCGTGTTCTGAGGTAAACCCATGGAGGCATGCCGAGTACATGCAGATTACAAATGGTAAGATCTTTGTTTCAGAGAAGCTGGGAACTGTCCTTATCGAGAACATGGAGTTCTGGCCCAGCTTTGAGTCCTATCCAGACTGCTTCGTTCGTCTAAAGGCAGAACCGGTATCCAAGGTGGAGACAGAGCCTAAGGAGGTCATAGTGCTTGACCATGCGAAGGCTCAGGCTTTGTTAGCCAGCAGCTTGAAGGACAAGGGCTTCACCAATTCAAAGGTGCCGGCCCTGAGCAAGAAACATCCCTCTTTTCTTGCTCCAGCAACTATGGCTTTCCCTTTGCGGAAAAGTTGTTCAAGGCAGTGATTAAGGCAGTGGAAGCTGGGAAACCCTGCCCTGCACTGGAGGAGTGTAGACCCCTTTCCCAAGCTTTGCCAACGGATCACAAAGACTGGAAGGATATTCAGCTTACCTTCTCAGTCATGAAGTTAGAGGCTGATATCGATGGACATCAGTTCAGCGAAAACCTCCCCAAGTTGTCTGAGTTTCTATTACGCAGGGAACAAGATATGAAGGAGAGACTAGCTGCCTATCTATCCCTCTAGGTGTCTATGGACAATGAACATAGATCCCTGGATATGTTCATGGTCTTGGCTAAAACTCATTCAGCAACCCTAACTAAGGCCTTTTGCAGCTTTGTTAGGGCAAGAAGGGCTTGTAGAGAGTTCGTGTTTGCCTCGGCTGCGGTCAAACACGAACCCAGGTAGTTGATATCTTCCAATATCTGGGGGAAGGACCTATTCCCAAATGAATTGGTCAAAGAGATAGTCGACAAAGCCGCCACGGAGAATCGAAACCATCTCCAGAAGTGGGGCATGTCAGCTAAGAGGAAGTATTCTCCGGATGAGGGTCCCCAACCGAAAAAGACGACAGAGGCCAAGAGTGCCTTCTCGCCCTGCTAGACAACAACTTCCCATGACCGTGGGGCCACAGATGGTACCCCAGGTGGTGACTCGGTCACCAGCCTTCACTCCCGCCTATGAGAGGCAGTCCACTACCTTTTGCCCGAAAGGTAGAGGATCCAAGAGAGGTTCCTCTAGACGTCCCTCGAGAGGATGAGGAGGTAGGGGAGGACGCGGTCAAGGTGGCAAGCCCTCCGGAAACCAGAAGCAATGAGATGCTTCCAGTAGGAGGAAGACTCCGACTCTTCCGGGATCGTCGGACCTTCAATACCTGGGCTCACAGCCTAATCAAGAACGGACTAGGTTGGAGCTGGAAGACAACTCCATTTCCTCAGTTATTTCAACACTCCACCCCCGTTCTGGAAGAATATACCCGGGAGCTCTTGAGCAAATGGGTGATAAAGAGGGCAAAGTCCATCAAATTCCAAGGAAGGCCGTTGTGTGTTCCTAAGAAGGACTCAGACAAATTTAGAGTCATTCTGGATGTGTCGCCACTCAACAAGTTTATCGAGAACGACAAGTTCAAGATGTTGCCCCTTCAACACATAAGGGCCCTGTTGCCCAAAAGGGCATACACAGTCTCCATAGACACGGCAGATGCCTATTGGCACGTTCCGATCAATCGTCAACTCTCCTCCTACCTAGGATTCAGGCTACAAAAAAGAAAGTACGCTTTCAGAGCCATGCCCTTCGGACTAAACATAGCCCCAAGGATCTTCATGAAGCTTGCAGTAGCAGTCGTTCAACAACTACGCCTACAGGGTGTCCAGGTGGTATCCTATCTGGAAGATTGGCTGGTGTGGTGTGGGAAGCATCAGAGGTGAAACGCATGCAAGCATCCAAGAAAGTGATCCAGTTCCTGGAACATCTAGGATTCAAGATCAACACCAAAAAGTCTCGACTATCTCCAGCCCAAAAATTCCAATGGCTAGGCATACATTGGTACTTACAGTCACATAGTCTCTCCATTCCATTAAAGAAGAGGAGAGAGATAGCGGGATCCGTCAAGAGACTTCTAAAATCCAACAGGATTTCAAGACGCCAACAGGAGAGAGTTCTGGGCTCCTTTTAGTTTGCATCAGAGACAGACCCAGTGCTAAGAGCGCAGCTAAATGATGCATCAGGAGTCTGGAGAAGATACACATCAAACGCTCAAAGAGATCTAAGAAGACCAATACCGATTCGGCTATGATCACTTCTCAAGCCATGGTCG
Source organism: Palaemon carinicauda (assembly GCF_036898095.1). Lineage (NCBI taxonomy): Eukaryota > Metazoa > Arthropoda > Malacostraca > Decapoda > Palaemonidae > Palaemon > Palaemon carinicauda. The sequence continues at coordinate 148,112,334 of NC_090732.1, forward strand.
GAGGCCAGGAACTTCAAGACGTCAACACCTCTGCAGCTGCCTCCACCCTCAGTCGTCATCCACACGGATGCATTATTGGAAAGATGGGGAGGTCACTCTCATCAATGCAGAGTACAAGGAACTTGGTCCTCCCTATTCAAGACCTTCCATATCAACATTTTGGAGGCCATGGCAGTCTTCCTCATACTGAGGAAACACACTGAGGAAAATATCCCCTCGCCCTTCAGTCCACATATGATTGGTTTTGGACAGTGAGGTGGTGGCAAGATGTCTGAATCGCCAAGGCTCGAGATCGCCTCAACTCAACCAAGTGATGTTGGCTATCTTCCGCTTAGCGGAAAAGAAGAGATGGCACTTGTCAGCAGTTCACCTTCAGGGGTTCCGCAATGTGACAGCGGACGCTCTATCCAAGATAACTCCGATAGAGTCAGAACGGTCCCTAGACCCAAGATCATTCTCCTTCATCTTACATCAAGTCCCAGAACTGCAGATCGACCTCTTCGCAATGAGCGACAACTAGAAACTTCCTCGATACGTGGCCCCGTACGAGGACCCTCTAGCAGAAGCAGTGGACGCCATGTCCCTCGACTGGAACAAATGGACCAGGGTCTACCTGTTCCCTCCATTCAACCTGCTGATGAAGGTCCTCAACAAGCTGAGATCTTTTCAAGGAACAGCAGCCCTAGTGGCTCCCAAGTGGCCCCGGAGCAACTGGTTCCCCTTAATTCTGGAATTACAGCCGAGGCTGATTCCCCTGCCGGACCCAGTTCTATCTCAACAAGTATAGAAGTCGACTGTCTTCGCTTCATTACAGAAAACCCAAGACCTTTATCTCATGATTTTCTCTCCCCAGCAGTAAAGAAAAGGTTTGGGAACTCTAAAGGAAGTATAGACTTCTTACAGGAATATAAGTCAAAATCTACTAGGAGACAATATGAGTCCTCTTGGAAGAAGTGGGTGGCTTTTGTCAAGGCAAAGAATCCAAAGGAAATCGACGGATTTCTGCTTGTCTTTCTTTATTCACCTTCATGAAGAAGATTTAGCAGCCAACACGATAACTACGTGTAAATCTGCCTTGACTAGGCCCTTGCTTTATGCTCTCCAAGTAGTCTTGTCTAATGAGATTTTCAACAAAATCCCTAAGGCCTGTGCTAGGTTCAGGACTGCACCACCTCCAAGGCCGATCTCATGGTCTTTGGATAAGGTACTACATTTTGCTTCAAGTTTGGACAATGATACTTGCTCTTTGAAAGATTTGACTCAAAAGGTTATCTTCTTGTTTGCTCTAGCCTCAGGGGCTGGAGTTAGTGAGATAGTGGCCTTGTCTAGGTAAGAAGGCCATATCTAGTTTGCTTAAACGGGATAACTAAATCTCTTTCTCGACCCAACGTTTCTCGCCAAGAATGAGCTACCCACTAAGAGGTGGGGTCCCTGGAGAATCTTCCCTCCGAAGGAAGATCTCTCGCTGTGTCCAGTGGAAAGTCTAAAGGTCTATCTTCGCAGAACTTCAGACTTCAGGGGAGGACAGCTCTTTAAAGGTGAAACATCGGGCTCAAACTTATCCCTGAAACAACTAAGGGCAAAGATCACCTACTTCATTCGCAGAGCGGATCCTGACAGTACACCCGCAGGTCATGATCCTAGGAAAATTGTTTCTTTGCTAAATTTCTTCCAGCTCATGGATTTCGAGAGCCTTCGCTCATTTACTGGATGGAAGTCATCCAGAGTGTTTTTCAAACACTACGTGAAGCAAGTGGAAGAACTGAAAATATTCGTGGTAGCGGCAGGTAGTGTACTAAAACCTGTCGCTTAGTGCTGCGAGGAACAGTGAATTATGTGGGACTATAATTCTATAGTGTGTACATGTTGGCACTTTATAGTGCAACATGGTGAGTAAAATGTCATCATGGTGACATTATGGACTGTTCCAGTGTACAAAGATGATAAAACATAGACTGAACACTAAGTGCCTTGTGTTTTTTACACAAGTGTAAATAGACAGACTTCTCAGAAAGACATAAGAAAATTTATTAAATTTTCATGTGAGTGGCAATGTTTTGTTTTCAGGTAAAACAATTATTTCTGATTTATTCTTTTCTCTATGTTAATGAATTATATTTCACTTGCATTTTATGTTATTATGAATGTATGCTGAAAATTTTATTTATTTGACAATAAATGATTAATTGTTTTGTGCATCTTATTTCGCCCTAAACATGTTAATAAAATTGTGTGAGCATTCATTATTCCTTATTAATCTGCATAATGATATCGAACAAAGGTAGTAACTTTGTTCCTATATCTAAACAAACCTTTCTAGCTAGAACTATCGTGTTTCAATACAAGATACAAACTTGCCTCTTGTGGTATACGACTGGATGACTATACCTCTGATGCCATGGTGGCTGACATGCACCTCTGTTCATATTACAAATACAAACTTTGGCTAAAAGACATACATTGAGACCTGTATGTCCCTTTGAATGCTAGGTTAGTCATATGATATATTCCACTTCGAGACTTTCCCGAGTCTAGTTCGACTCTTCCCTGGAGGGGGCAGGAAGCACTAACAGTCTATGATTAGATGAAATGACATATAACGGTAATGTCATAGGTCTCTTAGGTCTACATGACTAAGGAAATATTGCCTAGAGGTTTTTAAGGCACAAATGGGAAATCCACGGATATATTAATGCTCTGGTAAACTTCCATCAGGATGACATGGCCTGAGCCCAAAAAACGGATTTTGAGCGAAGCGAAAAATCTTATTTTTGGTGAGATAGCCATGTTGTCCTGAATGAACCGCCCTCTTTTCTATGAAAGGCCTTGGCAGGATCCCTCCCAATAATACTGTATCCGTAAGTACCTGCTTAACGCTACAAGGAATAAAGATGGCGGCGATTATAGCCCCATCTGGATGGACGATTATAGCGCCATCGGGGTACTTTAGCAGTAACGGAGGAAAGGAACTTGATAACGGCTCCTCTTTTATTTTGCCACTTTTCCCCTCGAAACCTAAACGCTATGCGGGGTGCAGATTGCTATGTGGCGTGTCAAGAATATGTCCCCTGATATTATGCAATATCCTAAAAGGAGAAACTTTAAGGATATTCGCGCCAGGAGTTAGAATTCTGGAGACCTTAAGTTAAATTCTCTGGGAATATCACTGTAGTCAAATATACCCTAGGAAGCTACTTAAAGGAACATTCTATCAGGAAGACATGGCTACCTCGCCCAAAAATAGATTTTTCGCATCGCTCAAAATCCGTTTTTTATTGTCCTTCTAGAAATGCTGATTACCATAGCTAAAGCATCTCTTCTACCCTTACCAAGAGGAAAGTAGCCATTCAACAATAACATTGCAGTAGTAAACCTCTTGAGCGAGGAAGAATTGTTTGGTAATCTCAGTGTTGTCAGATGTATGGGGGCAGTGCAGACTGTGCAAAGAATAGGCCAGACTTCGGTGTATGCGTAGGCAAAAGGAAAATGAGCCGTAAATAGAGAAACGGATCCAATGTTGTCTGACGAGCCGAGAGAAGGTTGTAACTCAAAGACAGGATGAAAGCAACCGAGTAACTTTATTACAGACACTCCCCTTTATATATAAAAAAAACTCAATGCAACAGAAAATTTCTCGTTCGACTGACACCGTACTAGTTAACAGTTAATGGTGAGAAAAACAAGACATTATTTCAGGTTCAATGCAACAGGAAATTTCCTGTTCAACTAATACATCACCAGTTAACAGTTAACGGTGGGACAAACACATGTTATTTTAGGTTCTTTTCAGTGCGAGGGAAGAGCGAAGATACAAGCATAATATACACACAAAATGAAATGTCGTTACTATGTACGATCGTGTGACACACGGTTGGTACAGTTTTATTGCCTTGCCAGTCAAATAATTCAATAACTCCGCAAGTATATATTTTGTTTGCCAATGTAAGCTAAAGGCGATTGTAATTTCACCTGTTTTACTCTATTGCCATGAT
>NC_090732.1:148121325-148123825 GCF_036898095.1 Palaemon carinicauda
GTGGACATATCCGCTAATTTAGTAGTGGCAGCATATTAAGAGAGGTAGAACACTCCCTTCTTCATTATAATATAATATAGCTGGGGCCCTCGGTTACGTAATAGGAGCCCGTCTGAGGATTCCGTCGCTGTAAAAGTGTAGTAATATAGTTTATACAATAAAGATAAGAAAGGTGCAGGTATGCTTTCTATACCATAAACAGTTTAAGCATCAAACTTCAACCCAATAATTAAAAAAATATTTTCAATTTGAAATTAATATTTTTGATTTGACTCATACATTCTTTATATTCATTAACCCTTATAAAGTCTAGTAAAGTCATCTATCCTTTTAAAACAATATCTTACAATGTACTCTCTAACATTTTACATTTACAACCTTCCTGATAAAGCTTTTTCTTTTTCAAGAAATTAATAAAACTCTCCCCTAGATATTCACCTCCCCTTATCATTTACTTTTTCATTCATCCTCATGAACGGATATTAAAGAATTTTTTTTAAAACTATCTCTGGGTTATTTTTCTATGCATATCGACTGCATTATCACTCCCATACACTACCACCTTAAACTTCACTAATAGTGATCTTGGTCTTCTTACTACGATATTTTTCATTACAGGGAATTTGGAATTATATCTGTTTAGCCCAACTTATTTTGTTTGATCCCATCCCTATTCACACACTAAGCCATTACGCTCAAAAGAAAAAATATATTATAATAATTATCGTAATTAATTTTGTTTTATTTAATAAGCAAAGTCATTTTCTTCCAGCTTCTGTTTATCTGGTTTTTATTACATTTCTTACTCTAACATACAGGGATTTATATCTGCGTTGCTAAACACAAGGTATATATCCTGCAATAACTTTGTAAAGTATATACGAAGACACGAAACTTACATGGCTTTGAAGATTTGTTGTATTCAAGCAGAAGGGAAGCCATTGGATTATCTATAATGAGATCTGGCGTAAGATACATGAACATAAAAGATTAAGTTTTAGTGCTTATATAAAGACTATATTATTAGGTAACTCTTTAAACATCAAAAAATCTTTAAAATGTATGATTTGTGGGAGAAAAAGGGGGAAGATGCAATTGCCTCTTCTGGAATGACTTTGAAATATGAAGAAAAACTAGTTTTTAAGGAAATATGACTGAATATTTTACCCTGTGATGAAGTATCAGATCATTAGCTACGCTTGAATAATAAGGGCACCTATGACAACTCGTAACTAGCAGTAAAGGGTTTCGTAAAATTCTTTTTTACTTTGTCCAAAAACCTATATCTATACATTCAATTGGCTAAAAATCCACAGAGAAGACATTTTTTCTTGTCTGCACATTAACATATCATATTGAGGTTAGCTATTTAAAAAATATGAATACACTATAAGATACCAAGGGAAGAGTGTGAAAAATCCCTGTCTGGAGAGAGGCTCCGGACAATCAACATAAGAAAAGAAAGTGGGTAATTGCAGCGCATAATAAGTATAAAGAAATATAATTAAAACTAGCAGGTGCTACTCGGGACGAATATTGTTTTTGAGATCAGCATTGTCCCTCATTAAAGTCGCTCACTATCGCTAAGTTCACTGTAATGTTGGTATATTTAACAACATATTTAAGAAGGCTACATGATATTTGTGTATTTTCAATTGTAGATATATTGAAATTTGGCAGGAACAGAGAACTGATGTTTCACATCAACCCCTGAAATTCTTATTGGGACATCTGAATTATTCTAGGAATAATTTACTCTACCGTCAAAAATAACCATTCAACCCATACCGAAATAAACGTTTGCTGTGGCTTTTCTATTCTTATATCAACATAAAAATTGGCATGAGCAAAGTAAATTTCCATCCCATAAACCCCTGAAAATTTCATTTACATATGTGAAGTATTCTACAAATAATATATGCCATCGCCGAAAATCGGCCACTCGCGGATATTGAAAAATGGCTACTATGGCTTTTCAATGGCAAGTGTCAATAAAAAATTGGTATGAATGTAGTTGACATAACACCTATCAAACCGTGTGAAAATCATTTACGAACACAAGTGACAGCTAGGGCATGCATATTGCAAGTAAGAACAGGAAAATTAACAGGAATGAAGCTTATATATATCTAAATAATCCCTTAAAATTTCATTTGAATATAATTATTATTATAGGATGTACTGACTCCGCCCAGGAAAATTTCTGCTGACAATCCGAAAATGTGATTTGAAATGTAGTTTTAAGGTAATAAAGTGGTCATTCAAAACATATATGAGACATAAAAGGAGGTTTCAAGCAGAAATATGGGTGATGAATATTCACAAGAAATAAGAAAGGATGACATCGAGAACAATAATTAGGTGGATGTATGGATACTGTAGAGATCCAAGATTATGAACAAGTTACTTAAGGAGACAGCATACGTGAAGGAAAGGAGTTAGAACCAGCATGGTATAGTCATGATAACATAAAGGGGGGAAGAATATTTACGAGGTTAGA
>NC_090732.1:148128825-148133825 GCF_036898095.1 Palaemon carinicauda
GAAATGAAGACGACTTTTTCCTTTTTTGTACCATGGCTTTTTTTTTTTTTTTTTTTTTAAACAACCTATATGCATCAACTATTTTTTTTCTGATTGTTTCGAAGATACCCCTCACAAGCATTCTATGAGTGTTCTCTTCCCTTGAAATTTTAATTTTTCAATCTTCATTAGTTCTTTTAAAGGCAAATTACAGCAACATGGTCTTGGGCACTTTTTAATTCATTCGAATTTCCTTGGTATGCCATAAGAACTAAGCAAATCCTTCTTTTCAAATCCTCTTTGTAATAGTTGTTGAGTCTTTTATAGAGCTCCTTTCCCTTTTCAATTTAATTCCTTCCTATAGGAAAACAATGTAAAAGGTAAGATCACGGCAGACATTTAAAGATTTCTTTTGCAATATTTTAAAAATCTGTTACTCACTGAAAGCATAAAAATTTCTACTCGTTTTCTCTTAACATTTGCTGTATTTCTTGATGTTGCCAGTTAGAGGTAAATAATCATGTATTTCCCATGTTCAATGTTAAGGTAAATTGCAGTGCATAACGCCAAAATAAACAATTTCGCAGCAACATTCTTCCATTCATACACATGACACTTACTACCTGAACATTTACAAAAATTTTACCTATCATGCAACAAATGTTTACTCGTGCAATTTCATTAATCGTCAAAGCATTGCAGTTTTCACTCCACAGCTTGTCTTATAATCCTGAAAAGTATGCAATATAATAAAGGATAAAACAATTGAGGAGAGTGGACGCAGTTTCCTTTGAAAGCCAAGCATATTTCCTGACAATAGTGGTAGGATCACGAAAGCAAATAGAGTTGAATTGCTCCAGGACAGTTTGCTTTGGCCATTATGTAATATTTACAGTGAAAGGTATCAGTAAGAAGTGTCGTTTTACACGAGGTTCTTCTAAAGGTTTGTAAGAAAATACAATTACTTTCCAGATCAAGGCATAAAGTGAAGTTAAAAAGATCGCGTTCAGACTATATATTCTACGCTCTGTGTTGTTTATACTGGATTTATGAATTAGGGCCAGTGGCACTAAACCCTAAGAGGAAATTTGGATTATAGGATCACTTGGGGGTGGGGGGAACACCTGAAGTAGTACAAAGAAGGAAGTATTAAAATAAGTTGGATAGTAAAATGAAATAAAGTTCGCGGCAAGAAGAACGAACAACTGGAACAGGCCATGTGGTGGCCTATTGGAAACGTCCCTGCCTCGCATTCTTCTGTATAGAAGATAAAGTTTCGCTGAAACTCTATAGTTTCTTGTAGTGCCTGCAACTTCACCATCCTTGTGAGCTAAGGATAGGGGGGGTGGGGGGGCCCTGTTTGGGTAGACTACAGGTCTACCTGCTGAGTTATCAGCAACCATTGCCTGGCACTCACTGGTCATAGCTTTGGTGGAGAAGGGCTTAGGCATTGTCAATGTCACTTTCCTCTACTATTTATGAGTGACCTTTAAGTCTTAACCTTCAAAAGGGAAACAGCAATGATCTTTAGGTATTGTCTAAATTACATCGTATGAGCTGCACTGTTGGCCCCAGGCTATACTGGGCTATGCTGTGTTTATAATTTTCGTCAGTTGTTTGCTGAATGCATTTTGGGAACGATCTTATGGCTCCTCTAATTTAAAAAATATCATGTCCTGCTATATAAAGCAAAATTTAATATTTTCGTTTCAAATTGTAAAAAAAAATCATTATTCCATTACTGCAATAGATATCTTACTTACCAAATGTTTATGAATAAAATAATCTAATTCATTTAATAATTTAATGTTTATTTTTCTATAGTTCTTGTGAAACAATCATTATAATGAAAAAAAAAATTCTACAGAGAGAGAGAGAGAGAGAGAGAGAGAGAGAGAGAGAGAGAGGAGAGAGAGAGAGAGAGAGAGAGAGAGAGAGAGAGAGAGAGAGAGATTTTTTTTTTTTTTTTTTTTGCAAAACAAGAGCGACGGCGAAGTGTAGACTTGCCTGCTGAATTATCTTGCATTTTGAGCTAATCAACAAAAATCACTAGGTGAAACTAATTTTGTTAATGAGAAAAACTAACAGTAGAGAAGTTAAGCGGCAATGGACTTCCGTTGTATTATAGCTAGAAATATAGGAACGTTAATTGTCTTACTTCTGATATCTATCAAGGAACAAACAAGATAAGGTTAAGGACTGTAGGATACGAATGTGGTAAGAAGTAAAAGAAATGTATTTTTGTAGAATGCATCAGTGCTGTTAATGTTATCAAGTGAAGTGGCTTTGTCATAAATATGCTAACAGAGCATTTGCCATTCAAAAATAAAATAAAAAGTCCAAATGATTATGATGATTAATTACAAGAAACAGTAAGTTGAACAGCAAAATCAAGTTACTACTGAACTAGATGATATAGTTGTTGAATCAGAACATTTACGAGAAGAGACGCTAGGTCGTCAGCCTAGAATTTGAAATTTCAATACCGTTTAGTAGTGTGGTACCAAAATTAAGACCCAAAAAATTTGAAGAGCTACTTCTCTGAGAGTATCTGAAGCTCCGACTTGTGCGTCCTAACCCTGCTGTATTATTACAAAGTCTTATGCGGCGCACCTCGAGAACGACGCCACAGACAAGGTAACAGGATGAAACCTGGGAAAAATTGCTTTGTGCCTGCACCTGGTTCCAATTTGGGGCCTGTTAACTTACCCAGGGTTAAATTAGGGAAAAGGTTCGATCATCGCTATGATTAACAAGCTATACTGTTCAGGGTCACCCATAATAGGTTGGTTTGTTGTGGGCGATCAGATGGATATGTCCAACCATTGCCAATCTACACTGGCCAGCGTGTTGATGAAAACTGGTCAAACCCCAGAAATGAATTGATATGTCTGAGGCCTTTGTCCTGCAGTAAACTAGAAACGGCTGTATTTGTTGTTGTTGTTGTTGCACATATTCAAACGTATGATGAAAGTCACATGAAAAATATTGAACATGAAATCCATTGTGGGATGGATTTTTTTTTTTCTTCTTATTAAGAAATAATAGATAACCATATCTTCACCATAATTATATTAATTTCAGACCTAACCATAACCCATTCCAACCTAGCCAAGACGATTATTTGCTTTCCTAGTTTCATGATCGATTAATTATAACTCCCTCACCTTTTGTGGTGAGGGTGAGGTTGACGCATCCATGAGTGTATCTGTAGTCGTGTTTTTCGTTTGTATTTGAAATAATAATAATTCTAATATTCCGTTCCCCTCGAAAATTTTCGGATCAGTTTCAAAATAAATAATTACGTAAAAAAATCACCGAGAATTTATTCTTTATTCACTCTTTATTGCTTAATGTACATATATAGGTAATAATATTTTCTACTGTAGAACGATTTAAGAAGTCCTTTTTTTTTTTATTTTTCTCTGTTAAAAAGTATTTGGAAAACCATTCATCATATGAATAAAAGCCTTTGTTAAATCATAACCTGAAAAATTATTGTCACTAAGGTAATTAAGTTTTATTGATAAAAGCATCAGTTTAATCATAACAATGAAATTATGACTAATGAGTAAAATAATATACAATACTACAAGTCTACGCTCATTTATAGCTCTCAACTTTATAGCTTCTGAGTCAAAGAACTTTTCATAATAAAAGCCCCCATTAATTAATAGCCCTCATAATCATAGCTAATAAATGAATTAAACTTTAATAATATGACCCCGTGTTGCTGCATCAAGGTACTGTTACTATTATTATCTATAGTCTTGATGTGTACAGTAATTAAATAGCAAGTTGAAAGGGTAGGAAATGGCCGCGTAAGTCCATGGGAAAATAACGTTTTTTGGAAAAAAAAAAAAAAAAAGTAAAACCTCATCACAGACAGAATATGGGTTTATATAAAAAACAACGGTAATACACATTTATAATAAATAAATACTTGCAAAGCTATGATGAGTCAAACAACACATTGCTATCTCTTATCTATTTTTATTAGCCGGATCAATGTGCTTTTTGAGATATAGATTGTTACCAAAATCACTTCAAAAAAGATATGAATGAAAATTAATTTCGAATGCTTTTGAAATAATGTCACCTGGCATACATTAATCTGTTATAATCCTGTAGTCCTCTTATGTAAATATGTAACCCATGATGATTTATATTTGTTGTTTATCATTACAACGGCCAAAAAAAAATAAACATACGAATAAAAAGAAATGTTCTATTCTCCATTTATTATCTAATCAAATTAGTTATTGTATTTATCATTACTTGCTTAAAATTCCCATTCAAAATGTCTTGAAAGATTATAAGTGTTCAAAGCAAGTCCTTGAAATAATAGATTGTCGAGTACAGTGGTACTGTGAGTTTAATTAAGCCGTTTACTGGGGAGGCCACTGCTATGGTTGGGCACCACAGTGGAGGTTTGGGCTTACCCGGCTAACCTTCTGCTGAGCATCTATTCTGATGAAACTAGAAGTGAAATTAGACGCTTTTAACGTTTAATACACGAAAAAGTGGAAGAAAAAGGTATCGTAAATCATAAGCATAAATAATTTCTATATACAACTAAGACTATAAGACAAAGAAAGAAGGCAGACAATTCTTGTGATCATTGGATATACTAAGCTATATCTTCAAGTTCCTTCAAATTAATCTTTTAAATCACCAACACTACAAAAAGTTGATTGATAAAACCCTTACTAAAAGTGATCTTCTACTTGTGATAATTTTGTAAATTAAGCTCTCATCAGTTTTTCATTCCAAAATTGATAACAAAATTGTTGCAAAAGTAACTGCCTACCTATGAAGAAATAAAAATCTTGCCCCCCCCCCAAAAGAAAAAATACTACCGTGGTATATTTTTGCCTAACAATCTTATAATTATAGACATTTATATTACATAATTATAGACATTTATATTACTAATCTTCTAAGATTGTCAAGGTCTGAAAATTCCCAAGTAAACGCTATGAAAAAAAAAGAAAAAAAATCTTACTGCCTTAGAAAGTTAA
>NC_090732.1:148141325-148146325 GCF_036898095.1 Palaemon carinicauda
CTTTCATGATGTTGATGGGAGCGGATAACACTTTCACAAGATTTGTTAGAGAAAATAGTGTTCGGGAAAGGCATTGCACATAACATATCAAATTGATTTTGTCAGTATTTTAGTTGTATTTTCACAGCTCCAAATCATGCTCAATTATCTATTTCTACGTTTCAATGGCATTTTAGAATCGTAGAGTTTAGTTTACGACTTATATATTTTTCATTGTTCTGATATAAACGAATATATGGTGTTGTGGAGAGACCAGCGTCTTATAACAGCGCTAACATGATATCCTGGAATTTAATCATTATTGAACTATGCAAAAGGAATTCAAATTTTCATAGTATGTGAACCGGGTCTCTAGGCTATCTTTTTTTCACAAAATGTAATGGAATTCCAATTAATGTTGACAACCTTAGCATATTCAATAAACCAGGGGTTAAAAATGTGCCGTTTTTCAGTTGAAAAACGATTACTGAAATATTAACTAGGTTTGCTATAAAATTTAACCAGAGAGTCGTTTATTTCCAATTGCACATTCCACTGAAAATCGATAAATTTTGAAGAAAAATAGCTGCTTAACATTTGATAATCACCATAAAACGAGAGGGCTAACATATTTTTGTGTCACAAGGACACAGGTGAAATCATGGTGTCATCAATACTTTGCAAAGCAATCGAGGGGACCAAGACCTCAACTTTTAAATAAGAAGGTGCTTTTGTGCTTCATTCCAGCTGGAGTCAGTGTAAAAACTTGCCAAGAGACTAAGCTAAAAATTAGTGTATCACTTTTGAGCAAATTATAAAATAGTTGTCGTAGTATTACTTGTAAACGAGTATATTGCATTATTTTGAGCTTTAAGATTTAGTAAAAAAAAATTAAACTTTACATATATTCAAGTAAATATTCTCTTCAGGCTTTAATAGCTTCTAAATAGTTTCATACGTTCAAGGCGGCATTACTCTAGCATACACATAGTATTTATAAATGGGTATAATACACTGTACTGGAAAAAAAGGGCCAAGAAAAAACGTGTCAATGTGAAATCTAGACTCATAAAATGATGAATTAAGCTAATGGCAATAATAAGAAAGTTTCTTTAGCTTAAATTCCGTTGAATACGCCGTAATATATTCACTGTGAAAACATAAGAGTTCCTTAACTCAAGGATAGGGTTGTGTGAGAAATGCAAACTGACAATGGTACTTGATCACTGAGAGAATTGACATCATATTCAGGATATTTGACAAATATTTAAAATTTTGCCATCAAACTACAGTAGAGTATCGGATTCATGTCCAAAAGCACATGGAACTAGTCAAATGCTTAAAATTCAATGATTATTTGATTTGACATGATAAGTAGCCTAACTGGAAAACAAAAGAGGGATGGGAGATATTTGGCTCTGTTGAGATTATCTTTCTTTTTTTTTTTTTTTTTTTTTTTTTTTTTTTTTTTTTTTTGCAGCAAGTAACTACCTAAGATTTGGTTATGTATACCTACCAAACATTACTGCTATAACAAAAGAAGAATGCCAAGGCCATGGTCTCATCAGCATGTATGCCGTAGCTGAAAATTTAATATTAGGTTACATAATGTTTAATGAAATGATTAGTCGATTCCATGTGTGATAGCAGTGAATGATTTATCCCCGAATTTGGTCGAATTCATTACAAATTTAGGTACTCTGAATATTCGCAGCTGTGCAGTATAATGAAACCTTTGCGTCAGACGTGATAGAGTGAGTTTGGTTAACCGCTTCGCATCAATGGTAGTGTTGAAGACCATATTTGATTGAATGTGAATATGTTTCCAAAGGGAATTGTCAGATCTATAGAGAAGAGGGAAGCAATATTAGTGTATATGGCACGTTTCAATTATCAATGTTTGAAAGTAAAACTAGCGTCTAAGTTTAGGAATGTTATATAAAAACAGCAATAATATATATCTACCTGGTTACCAATCTAGAAAATGAACAAGTCGTATCACAAAGACTCTCAGAGACTCTAGTAGCGCTAACAATATGGCTTGGAATTCCTTGCTGCCATTCCATGTGGCTAATAAAGTCAACAAACCACCCACTATCCCAATCGATAATTTTTTATTGTAAAGATTTTGTGTTATTTTCTTACAAATTCCAGAAAAGACTATTTTCTTTATGTAGATTTTAGCTAGCATCATCATGAACCTTACTATATGTCTAAAACCTTTTTCTGTTCAGATTTTTAAAATTCTTCTTTACAATCGTGACAATATACTGGTACACAGTCTTCCCCGAAGTGTTTCCTATTCTCATATAGATATGATATGATATAGTTTAGACACAAATGGCTAATATAAGAGTAAACTAGATTTTTCAGGTAGTATTCCTCATTCTAGGTAGATAGAATTGGCTTTCAATCAAAATTTATTGGATCTTGATGTTTACTCAAGACCAGATATTAAAAAAAAAATGGAAATTTTAAACATGGTAATCTATGTAAGCCAATTTAAAATTATAAAATAATTGTACACATCTCTCTTGATTCTCTCTTGATTTGCAACTTCTAATTTTTGACTAAACTACTAGTACTCCAACCAAAATTCGTAAAAAGGGTTAAGTGGATTTATGTCAAATTGAAAATAACATGTTAGAGCTCTGAACAGATAGGAAGAAAATTACATTGAATTCTATGATGATCTTGATAATTTGCTGACTATTTGGGCTAAGAATAAGAGTTCATCCAAACATGATGTACTGGTTATGTTAGCATCATGGATTCTTTGTTTCTATTCGGGGTCAATGACCTTAGATATTAGGATGCCAGATGACACCAAATCAAGCAATCAATCTTTGGTTCTATTATTTAAAGTTTTCTAAATAAATATTTTTGTATGAATTGGTGGGACTCCATAAAAGTATCCGGAAAAAAAAAATAAAAAATATAATTATAACAACTGACTCTTTGTAAGCGATACGAAATTTGCTGTTTATAGGTGAAATATAATTTCAGCATCCTGGATGCTTTGCTTTTTGCAAGAATCGTGTTTCTTCAAAAGGGGTTTATTTCATTCATCAACGAGGCTCGTAGCAAAGTAACAGAAAGAAATAAGAAATTGAAGCTCACTCAATGACTGACAGAATATTCCCAGTGCATGTTAGGCATGAAAATTTATAGAATGAATTCTAATGTACTGCACTACACATTAATTCATTTGATATACCAAAACTATAGTCAGAAACGTTCATATAATATTCAAAAGAAAACGGAAAAAGCTACTCAAATTAAGAAAGTATTTCATAAAAGACAAAAATATAATTGCTCATATAGTCCTTGAAACCTAGGCTGGAAAACTTCGTTCGAGTAAAATTTTATCACATTCCTCGGGTCTTAGCTAATGATTCTAATGGGTCGATAAGATCTGGTCAGTCAAGAAAAAGTATTTTGGATTTGTCTATGACTATCATTAATGGAATGAGTCTTGCTCATGGCTAACTGCAGCGATGAGATTTAAATGCTAATTATACTGGCACTGGTATTCATTCTATCTGTTGAACATTTATATGAAAAAAAAAAACACTAAGTTGATGTTCACACTTTGCTAAAAAAATACAAATAAAACAACAAGCTGCATAATATCATACAAATACAATTTAGTTCACCCAATTTGCATTATGCACTTTGAATTAGGAGGTAATATAACACCTGATTGAAATATGTGTAATAATGGAATCAGAATGGACTTTTAAAATTAGGATCAATCCTGCATCTTTAAAACTAGTCTTGAAAAAGCTAATTACAGGAACTTGTAACTGGATGTACTCGTGTGCTGCGCCATGACTATACTGATAAAAGGAAAAATAAATCAATTATTATATTTCATATATTAAAAAAAAATGGTACCTCATGATGACGAAAATGAAATGAAATGATCATTTGCTTCTGTATACTTTGCTAAGTCAAAACTACTAAAGAATGAAACATGAAATAATATTTCTAGCAATACGCAAGGGTAGATACGGTTTGTTAGGATTCCATACGTCTCTCTTTGATAGTTTAACAAGGGTTCTTCGCTTCCTTCCAATAAAGGTTTCCAAACAAAGGTTATTCTAGACCAACGAGGAAATATTGGAGAAACCTTCTTTCAGAAGAGAACAACAAAATCTATAAGTCTTTAATAAAACCAGATTGTTGAGTTACGATATGCTGTATTGAGAAATGGCCTTTGACTTCCGTCTTATTGGTCTATACCCGGATATTACCGCAAGATCTGCACGGATACCGTTTTATCTATTGTGTGTAGAAAATATATCTTTCAGATTAAATTTTAATCACGTAATTCAAACATGACTCAAATCTAAGATCTCGTAATTGGAAAACTTTCTCAAGTTTAAGGCGAATATTTCTAATTCTTCTTCATTGCTGTAAGCTACTTGTCTTAATTATTTCTCAGTCTTTGTTTACATTCATAGTTGGGTGATTATTTTTTCCTCTATTACTGTTAGCTCTACCTATCTCTTGTTTTATTTCTTTCCTTTGGGTTACGGGCTTCATGTTATGTTTAAGATTTAGCCAGATATTGGACTTCCATGCGTGTTCCTCATACGAATCATGATGGACTACAAACAATTATAAGGGAATAATTTTCTAAGTGTTTATATTCTAATCAAGGTAACTGGAAACATTCTGTTAAGAAACATCTTTTGGGCAAAAATCGATGGAACTAGCTTGACGATCTTTCTTAAGGACGTCCTTTTAGTAATTGCTATTCATTCGTTTTTCTGAAATCACATAACACTTTTTAATTTGTTGCCAGGTCAATTAGCTATTATGATTTTAAAAGAATCCCAGATTTTCGGTTATATGGTCCGGTTCTGGTGGTAGGGAGGTCATTCTACGTAAGATTGCAACTTGGGAAATCTCAATATCTCTAATAATAACTATAGATAAAATCAGTTAACAATAGAAAAAAAAAAAAAAAAAAAAAAAAAAAAGGAACGGCGGTCGATAGTTATCGTTAAGATTCA
>NC_090732.1:148161573-148166573 GCF_036898095.1 Palaemon carinicauda
GTTGAGGGCTATAAATGAGCGTAGACTTGTGATATTGTATATTATTTCACTCATTAGTCATAATTTCATTGTTATGATTAAACTGATGCTTTTATCAATAAAACTTAATTAGGTTAGTGACAATAATATTTTAGAATATGAATTAGAGCTTTTATTCATATGAAGAATGGTTTTCCTAATACTTTTTTAACAGACAGAAATAAAAAAAAAGGACGTCTTAAATCGTTCTAAAATAGAAAATATTATTACCTATATATGTATATTAAGCAATGAAGAGTGAATAAAGAATAAATTCTCCTTGATTTTTTTACGTAATTATTTATTTTGAAACTGATCCGAAATTTTTGAGGGGAATGAAATTTTAGAAATATTATCATTCAAATACAAACGAAAAACACAACTACAGATACACTCATGGATGCGACAATCTCACCCTCACCACAAAAGGTGAGGGAGTTATAATCAATCGATCATGAAACTAGGAAAGCAAATAACCGTCTTGGCTAGGTTGGAATGGGTTATGGTTAGGTCTGAGATTAATATAATTATGGTGAAGATATGGTTATCTATTATTTCCTAATGAGAAAAAAAAATTCTATCCCACAAAAGAATTTCATGTTCAATATTTTTCATGTGACTTTCATCATACGTTTGAATATGTGCAACAACAACAAATGAAGCTGTTTCTAGTTTACTGCAGGACAAAGGCCTCAGACATGTCAATTCATTTCTGGGGTTTGACCAGTTTTCATCAACACGCTGGCCAGTGCAGATTGGTAATGGTTGGACATTTCCATATGATCGTTCACAACAAACCAACTCATTATGGGTGACCCTGAACAGTATAGCTTGTTAATCATAATGATTATTGAACCTTTTTCCCTAATTTAACCCTGGGTAAGATAACAGGCCCCAAATTTGGAACCAGGCGCAGGGACAAAGCAATTTTTCCCAGGTTTCATCCCGTTGCTTTGTCTGTGGCGTCGTTCTCGAGGTGCGCCGCATATGACTTTGTTAAGGTGGGTACACACACGCGAACCGAACCTTGTATGCGTAACTGTGTTACGCATATACGGTTACAAGGTGTCAAAATGTTGAGGACGAACCGTAACCGCGTTAAGCACGTAACTTCATTGAAATCCACGGCGATCATCAGTCTGTCCGGGTCATCTTCCTCTTGCATTCCACCATCGATTTTCCCGTTTTTTGTGCTATATCTATCCATGCATCATTGCGACGTATTTTGTTAAAATGGTTCGGGTGTTTTGCATACCACAGTAAAGTCTTTTCTTCGTAATAACTAATAAACTGAAGGATCTCTTCCTCACTCCAATCAGCCATGGTACACATATACGTACTGACTGACCAAAACAAGGGACTCTTCTATGGACGGCCTTATTCATAGTCGGTGTCAAGTTCAGCCACCTCTGTTGATACGCGTGCAATACAGGTCCCGTCCACACGTTGCGTAACGTGCAAAGAGACCTCCCTTTGATTTGGGGCCCAAAAACCGACAATTGCCGGGACGAAGGGCGAACCTAGCCTCGAACCTCGCGGGTTCGGGGTTCGGGTTCGAGGAACCGTTCACACTTGCGTTTTTGTTACAAGAATTGGTTACAATACAAGGTTCGGTTCGCATGTGTGTACCCGCCTTTATGATACAACAGGGTTAGGATGCACAAGTCGGAGCTTCAGATACTCGCAGAGATGTAGCTCTTCAAATTATTTTTGGTCTCAATTTTGGTACCACACTACTAAACTGTATTGGAATTTCAAATTCTAGGCTGACGACCTTGCGTCTCTTCTCGTGAATGTTCTGATTCAACAACTGTATCATCTAGTTCAGTAGTAACTTGATTTCGCTGTTTAACTGACTGTTTCTTGTGATTAATCATCATAATCATTGGGACTTTTTATTCTATTTTTGAATAGCAAATGCTCTGTTAGTATATTTAAGACAAACCCACTTCATTTGATAACATTAACAGCACTGATGCATTCTACAAAAATACATTTCTTTTACTTCTTACCACATTCGTATCCTACAGTCCTTGTTTGTTCCTTGATAGAGATCCAGAAGTAAGACAATTAACGTTCCTATATTTCTAGCTATAATACAATGCAAGTCCATTGACGCTTAACTTCTTTACTGTTAGTTTTTTTCATTAACAAAATTAGTTTCACCTAGTGATTTTTGTTGATTAGCTCAAAATGCGAGATAATTCAGCAGGCAAGTCTACACTTCGCCGTCGCTCTTGTTTTGCAAAAAAATTTCCTTTGCTAGGTATTAAGGAAAGCCATTTTAATACCTTAATCCCCCAAAAGGAATGGATAGGGAATGCAATTAAGCAAGCAAAATTTATAAAGAAAAATTCTCTCTCTCTCTCTCTCTCTCTCTCTCTCTCTCTCTCTCTCTCTCTCTCTCTCTCTCTCTCTCTCTCTCTCTCTCTCTGTGTGTGTATGTGTGTGGAATGTTTTTTTTTTTTTTCATTGTAATGATTGTTTCACAAGAACTATAGAAAAATAAACATTAAATTATTAAATGAATTAGATTCTTTTATTCATAAACATTTGGTAAGTAAGATATCTATTGCAGTAATGGAATAATGACTTTTTTTAGAATTTGAAACAAAAATATTAAATTTTGCTTTATATAGCAGGACATGATTTTTTTTTTAAGTTAGAGGAGCCATAACATCGTTCCCAAAATGCATTCAGCAATCAACTGACGAAAATTATAAACACAGCATAGCCCAGTATAGCCTCAGGCCAACAGTGCAGCTCATACGATGTAATTTAGACAATAACTAAAGATCATTGCTGTTTCCCTTTTGAAGATTTAAGACTTAAAGATCACTCATAAATAGCAGAGGAAAGTGATATTGACAATGCCTAAGCCCTTCTCCACCAAAGCTATGACCAGTGAGTGCCAGGCAATGGTTGCTGATAACTCAGCAGGTAGACCTGTAGTCTATCCCAAACACTGCCCCCCCCCCCCCCGCTATCCTTAGCTCACAAGGATGGTGAAGTTGCAGGCACTACAAGAAATTATAGAGTTTGAGCGATACTTTATCTACTATACAGCAGAATGCGAGGCAGGGACGTTTCCAATAAGCCACCACATTGCCTGTTCCAGTTGTTCTTTCTTTTTGCCGCTAACTTTATTTCATTTTACTATCCAACCTATTTTAATACTTCCTTCTTTTTACTACTTCAGGTGTTCCCCCTACCCCCAAGTGATCCTATAATCAAAATTTCCTCTTAGGGTTTAGTGCCACTGGCCCTAATTCATAAATCCAGTAAAAACAACGCAGAGCGTAGAATATATAGTCTGAACGCGATCTTTTCGACTTCACTTTATGCCTTGATCTGGAAAGTAATTGTATTTTCTTACAAACCTTTAGGAGAAGCTCGTGTAAAACGACACTTCTTACTGATACCTTTCACTGTAAATATTACATAATGGCCAAAGCAAACTGTCCTGGAGCAATTCAACTCTATTTGCTTTCGTGATCCTACCACTATTGTCAGGAAATATGCTTGGCTTTCAAAGGAAACGGCGTCCACTCTCCTCAATTGTTTTATCCTTTATTATATTGCATACTTTTCAGGATTATAAGACAAGCTGTGAAGTGAAAACTGCAATGCTTCGACGATTAATGAAATTGCACGAGTAAACATTTGTTGCTTGATAGGTAAAATTTTTGTAAATGTTCAGGTAGTAAGTGTCATGTGTATGAATGGAAGAATGTTGCTGCGAAATGGTTTATTTTGGAGTTATGCACTGCAATTTACCTTAACATTGAACATGGGAAATACATGATTATTTACCTCCAACTGGCAACATCACGGAATACAGCAAATGTTAAGAGAAAACACGTGGAAATTTTTATGCTCTCAGTGAGTAACAGACTTTTAAAATATTGCAAAAGAAATCTTTAAATGTCTGCCGTCATCTTCCCTTTTTCACCATGTTTTCCTATAGGAAGGAATTAAATTGAAAAGGAAAAGGAGCTCTATAAAAGACTCAACAACTATAACAAAGAGGATTTGAAAAGAAGGATTTGCTTAGTTCTTTTGCCATACCAAGGAAATTCGAATGAATTAAAAAGTGTGCCCAAGACCATGTTGCTGTAATTTGCCTTAAAAGAACTAATGAAGATTGAAAAATTAAAATTTCAAGGGAAGAGAACACTCATAGAATGCCTGTGAGGGGTATCTTCGAAACAATCAGAAAAAAAATAGTTGATGCATATAGGCTAGGTTGTTTACAAAAAAAAAAAAAAAAAAAAAAAAAAAAAAATGTCTCCTTCATTTCAAAAAAGGGCAAATTGGTCAGGTATGTTTTTCTTCCGGTCACTATACATTCTAAATCTCACTAAACCTTCACCTACACTTATGATAAAGAATTGTGTTAATTTTCCGGTTTTACATTTATTCTCCCTCTTGTCTTTTTACAGATGTTCTACCAGTTTCTGTTTTATTTCTTTTCATTCCTGCACTATCCACGTGTGTACTTTTTCGCTTTTATGCATACAGATGCAAGGCTATCTACCACTTAAATTATTTATACTGAAAAGAACAATATGAAAGATATTAACTGTTCCTAAAAGTTAAATTGCCAGGTGCAAGGTACTTACACAGCAAAAATCTTAAGTATACTTAAGTACACTTATTTCTTTGTATGACTTCATATTCTTAATAGACCTTCCGCGAAGGTTAAATCTTAAATTAGGAGCAGAGGAAGTGCATTAGTGACACCTACTATGTAATTTATTCAAAAGATTCTAAATTATCAATAAGTGGCAAATATTAGCCATTAAGTATAAAAGTTAAGAATCGAGAGAGAGAAAGGGAATAGGTATTGGTTACTGAGCTTTTGTCTTTATCACCAGATTTTTTATAAGGTAGTGGGACGCGAAACTTGGATAAGAAACATGAGTAACAGTGACCCTACAGTATATTTCAGCTGCCTTGAATTTTTTTTCAATTAATGTTTG
>NC_090732.1:148171573-148174073 GCF_036898095.1 Palaemon carinicauda
TTAGTAAGAGAGAAGAATCATAATTAGTTTGTGAGAGATTATGATTTCTCTCTCTCTCTCTCTCTCTCTCTCTCTCTCTCCTCTCTCTCTCCTCTCTCTCCATCTCTCTCTCTACCTTCGTTTCTGTATGTGTGCCCCTATTCCCTATCTTTCATGAATTATTATTTTAACAGGGCTAATAAGAAACTTATACATGTTTTTCTACTTATACAAGAACATTAATGCCATAAGAAGTATATATCCCTTTCCTCACTGGGCTATCCTTTCTTTAACCTCGTAAATATTCTTCCCCCCTTTATGTTATCATGACTATACCATGCTGGTTCTAACTCCTTACCTTCACATATGCTGTCCCCTTAAGTAACTTATTTATAATCTTGGATCTCTACAGTATCCATACATCCACCTAATTATTGTTCTCGATGTCACCATCCTTTCTTATTTCTTGTGAATATTCATCACCCATATCTCTGCTTGAAACATCCTTTTATGTCTTATATCTGTTTTGAATGACCACTTTATTACCTTAAAACTACATTTCAAAACACATTTACGGGTTGTCAGCAGAAATTTTCCTGAGCGGAGTCAGTACGTCCTATAATAATAATTATATTCAAATGAATTTTTAAGGGATTATTTAGATATATATAAGCTTTGTTCCTGTTCATTTTCCTGTTCTTACTTGTAATATGCATGCCATGGCTCTCACTTGTGTTCGTAAATGATTTTCACACGGTTTGATAAGTGTTATGTCAACTACATTCATGCTAATTTTTTATTGACACTTGCCATTGAAAAGTCATAGTAGCCATTTTTCAATATCCGCGAGTGGCCGATTTTCAGCGATGGCATAAATTACTTGTAGAATACTTCACATGTGTAAATGAAATTTTCAGGGATTTATGGGATGGAAATTTACTTTGTTCATGCCAATTTTTATGTTGATATAAGAATAGAAAAGCCACAGCAAACGTTTATTTCGGTATGGGTTTAATGGTTATTTTTGACGGTAGAGTAAATTATTCCTAGAATAATTCAGATATCCCAATAAGAATTTCAGGGGTTGATGTGAAACATCAGTTCTCTGTTCCTGCCAAATTTCAATATATCTACAATTGAAAATACACAAATATCATGTAGCCTTCTTAAATATACTGTTAAATATACCAACATTACAGTGAACTTAGCGATGGTGAGCGACTTTAATGAGGGACAATGCTGATCTCAAAAACAATATCCGTCCCGAGTAGCACCTGATAGTTTTAATTATATTTCTTTATACTCATTATGCGCTGCAGTTACCCACTTTTTTTTTCTTATGTTGATTGTCCGGAGCCTCTCTCCAGACAGGGATTTTTCACACTCTTCCCTTGGTATCTTATAGTGTATTCATATTTTTTAAATAGCTAACCTCAATATGATATGTTAATGTGCAGACAAGAAAAAATGTCTTCTCTGTGGATTTTTAGCCAATTGAATGTATAGATATAGGTTTTTGGACAAAGTAAAAAGGAATTTTACGAAACCCTTTACTGCTAGTTACGAGTTGTCATAGGTGCCCTTATTATTCAAGCGTAGCTAATGATCTGATACTTCATCACAGGGTAAAATATTCAGTCATATTTCCTTAAAAACTAGTTTTTCTTCATATTTCAAAGTCATTCCAGAGGAGGCAATTGCATCTTCCCCCTTTTTCTCCCACAAATCATACATTTTAAAGATTTTTTGATGTTTAAAGAGTTACCTAATAATATAGTCTTTATATAAGCACTAAAACTTAATCTTTTATGTTCATGTATCTTACGCCAGATCTCATTATAGATAATCCAATGGCTTCCCTTCTGCTTGAATACAACAAATCTTCAAAGCCATGTAAGTTTAGTGTCTGCGTATAGACTTTACAAAGTTATTGCAGGAATAAGATACCTAGTGTTTGACAACGCAGATATAAATCCTTGTATGTTAGAGTAAGAAATGTAATAAAAACCAGATAAACAGAAGCTGGAAGAGAATGACTTTGCTTATTAAATAAAACAAAATTAATTACGATAATTATTGACATATATTTTTCTTTTGAGCGTAATGGCTTAGTGTGTGAATATGGATGGGATCAAACAAAATGAGTTGGGCTAAACAGTTATAATTCTAAATTCCCTGTAATGAAAAATATCGTAGTAAGAAGAGCAAGATCTCTATTAGTGAAGTTTAAGGTTGTAGTGTATGGGAATGACAATACAGTCGATATACATAGTAAAATAACCTAGGGATAGTTAAAAAAAAAAAAAAAATGAGAATGAATGAGAAAGTTAATAAGGGGAGACGAATATCTAGGGGAGAGTTTTATTAACTTCTTGAAAAAGAAAAAGCTTTATCAGTAAAGTTGTAAATGTAGAATGTTAGAGATTACATTGTAAGATATTGTTTTAAAATGATAGATGACTTTACTAGACTTTATAGGGGTTAATGAATATAAATAATGTATGAGTTAAATCAAAAATAT
>NC_090732.1:148181573-148194073 GCF_036898095.1 Palaemon carinicauda
ATTTTCATCATTCGCAAGCAGAGAGGCGTTTGCTTCGTTTCAGCGCGCAGAAGTCAGTTTCGTATCAAGGGCCTGACTCGCTCTACCATCAAAGCAGATTATGTTCTCGCGGCGCTACCCAAGGACACCTTCCCGGAAATATCCGACTGGCTTTTTGAACAAGGAGACACCCCAATAGCGTATGACGACCTCAAAACGTACCTTCTGCAGCATTACTCGCCTCGCCAGCCACCCGTATAGCAAAGCTTTTTCAGCTCTCTCAACAACCGTTGGGTGACCAAACTGCTTCGCTCGCCCTCAGGGAAATGACCAGTATCGCTCACCTGCAACCTGCCGCAGACGGCTCTCCACGTGAGGTGAACCTACTTCGTGTCCTTTGAATACGCCGTTTACGCGCTGCCATAAAGGTCTTGATGACCAAAGCTGACACCCTTATGGACAGCCACTTCAAGACCTCCATCAACGCCTCCACTCCTGACGAAGAGGACGCCTATTCAACGTCAACCGAAGCTCACGTGAATGCCGTAGGACATACACGCCTACCGCGTGACGTTCTGAAGCGGCGACAAAGCCACCCACCACTTGCTCGCGCCCCAACCAACGACTTCTACAGCCACTTACTGCCTCCCATCTGCCACAGTTTTGCTACTTCCACACCAGATTCGGGGCAACCGCGAAGAAATGTGTCAAGGATTGGTCAGTGGCCAAAGAAAGTGTAAGTAGGCCATCGCTCGTGCCGGTGGCCTCCTGTGTATCAAGTTTTTCTTTTTACACGATGCAGGAATGGGCGTGCGATTTTTGGTAGACACGGGTGCTTGTCATTCTCTTTTGCCAAAGGAATTCTTCGGGACACGACTTTAGTCTGTCTACGACTGCTTGGTAGCTGCCAATGGATCTGCGATACCCACCTATGATTACGAGAACCTCACATTATCGTTTGGAAACTGTAAATTTGATTGGAAGTTTCTCGTTGCTGACGTCACATTGCCAATCCACGGTGCGGATTTCCTTTCTCATTTCCACCTTCTGGTCTATGTCGCCCACCGACGATTGGTCAACGCAGACTTGTACTTGTTGACACCTCTTCAACCCGGCCACTCTAACCTCGCTCTCCACATCAGCCCACCGACGGATGCCTACGCCCCCTCCTCACATCGTACCTAGAAGTTTTCCGTCCAGAACTTCGCCAAACGCCGATGGCTCCTGCCAAGCACAGTATTTATCACCATATCAAGATGACGGGGCCCCCAGTCTTCGCAAAATACCGACATCTGGCACAGGAATGATTGGCAGCCGCCAAACAGATGTTCGCCATAATGAAGGAAATGGTCCTTTGCCAAAAGGCCTCCAGCCCATGGTCGTCACCCTTACACATTGTTCTGAAGAAAGACGGCTCCCTCCGTCCATGCGGGGATTATAGGCGCCTGAACATGCAAACAGAAGTGGATCACTACCCCCTCCCAAACATCGCTGACGTGACCTCCTACCTGCACAAAGCGAAGGCTTTCTCTACGCTCGACCTCCTGAAGGGGTATTATCAGGTGCCTATGAACCCAAAAGACATCCCCAAGACCGGCGTCACCACTCCGTTGGGTACATACACCTTCAATTACTCCTGTTTTGGCCTTTGTAATGCCGGGGCCACGTTTCAACGTCTCATGGATTGCATCTTAGGAGACCTCCCCTTTTGCGCATATTATGTGGACGACATACTTATGTTCTCCTCCTCAAAAGAGGAACACCTCCGTCACCTGCGCATCGTGCTCGACCGCCTGCAACAAAACGGCGTTGTAGTCTGGTACGACAAGTGTACCTTTGGCGCACACGAAGTGCTGTTCTTAGGGCACCGCATCACTCCTGAAGGAGTCCATCCCCTCCCTGAGAAGGTAGCAGCCGTTCAGGACTTCCCTGTGCCCTCGACCATCAAAGCTCTGCAGGAATTCTTGGGTATGATCTACTATTATCACCGTTTTCTGCCAGCCATTGCCGCCACTCTTGCTCCCCTCCAAGCCTCCCTCAAGGGCAAGCCAAAGGACCTGAAGTGGGGTCCCCTTCAAGAAGCGGCCTTCTACAATGCAAAGGAGGCCCTATCAACCGCTGCGGCTATCACTTTTCCTATCCCACATGCCCCTCTCCTTCTCTCTACCGATGCCAGCGCCGTCGCTATTGGTGCAGTACTTGAGCAGGTAGTCAACAGCTTGCCCTGCCCAGTGGCCTTCTTCAGCAGAAAACTCTCCAAGGCAGAATCAGGTTATTCTACCTTCGATTGCGAATTGCTGGCGGTACACTTTGCTGTCAGTCACTTTCGCCATTTCTTAGAAGGTATGCCCTTCGTCACTCGCACAGACCACATGACTCTGGTGCACGCCTTCACTCGGCAGTCTGACGCCTGATCCCCCCGTCAATGCCCACATCTCAACGCTGTAGCTGAATACAATTGCATCTTTCAATACGTCCCTGGGAAAATGAATCCCGTTACCGATGCCCTGTCAAACACGTTGGCTGCCGTTCAACTGGGATTGGATTACAATGCCTTGGCTGAAGCCCAACAACATGATCCAGAGTATCAAGAATGTAGGACATCCTGCACGTACCTCCGTTGGGAAGACTTCCCCTTGAAGACTCCAACACCACCCTCTTCTGTGACGTCAGTACTTTTAAACCGCAACCTTGAATTCCTGCTCCCTTGCGCCGGCAGGTGTTTAATTTCATTCACGGCCTTTCACATCCCTCGTGCCGTTCTACTGCACAGCTGCTGAAGACGAAGTTCATTTGGCACGGCATTTCTAAGGATGCTAAGGATTGGGTCCGCGCCTGTACTTATTACCAAACTTCCAAATTACATTGACACACGGATTCAGGAGTGGGCACCTTTCCTCAACCTCAGCATCGTTTCGCACACATTCACGTCGACGTTATTGTCCCTCTATCCACATCACAAGGACATCGTTACCAGTTTACCGTCATCGACCGCTCCATTCGTTGGCATGAAGACATTCCCATGGAAACTGCAACTTCTGCCTCATGTACATCTGCCTTACTCTCAGGATGGATTGCAAGATTTGGTATCCCTGAGCATATTACTTCTGACAGGGGTACCACTTTCACCCCTCAATTGTGGACATACTTAGCGA
Source organism: Palaemon carinicauda (assembly GCF_036898095.1). NCBI lineage: Eukaryota > Metazoa > Arthropoda > Malacostraca > Decapoda > Palaemonidae > Palaemon > Palaemon carinicauda. The sequence goes on from NC_090732.1 coordinate 148,184,708, forward strand.
ATCTCCTGGGCATCACCCTACATCAGACAACTGCCTACAACCCCGCTGCCAATGGAATGGTTGAAAGTTTTCATCGCACCCTCAAAGCAGCTTTGATGTCCCACTGCAAGGATTCCAACTGGTTTACTCAGCTTCCCTGGGTCCTCCAGGGACTAAGGACCACTCCTAAAGACACCCTCGACGTCTCGGCAACTGAAATGGTGTATGGTGACCTGTTGGTCGTCCCCACCGAATTGTTTCCTTCTACAACCTCCTCCGACGATCTCCAGCGCATACGTCATGTCGTGGGAAAATTTACTCAATGCCGCCAGACTTACAAGCCCCCAGCGAACCATCACGTAACGACAGACTTTCACTTTGCAATGCACGTCTTCCTGCGCAACGACACTTGCAAGCCACCGCTAATGCTTCCTTACATGAGCCCTTTCCTTGTGATCCGACGCAGTCCGAAATTATTCCTACTTAACATTCGTGGCAAAGAAGACTGGGTCTCCATTGATCGTCTAAAACCTGCTTATCTCCTGCCAGATAACTGCCTACAGTTCGCCTCTCTAGATCAGGGTGCTCTATTCAATATGTACAGTATGTCATTTTTATGGGGGAGCCATTTACCAACCGTGTGACACACGATCATACATAGTAACAATATTTCATTTTGTGTATATATTATGCTTGTATCTTCGCTCTCCCCTCGCACTGAAAAGAACCTAAAATAACATGCAAGTTTTTCTCACCATTAACTGTTAACCGGTGTGGTATCGGTTAAACAGGAAATTTCCTGTTGCATTGAACCTAAAATAATGTGTTTGTTCCGTAACTGAAATACAAACCACGCTATTTACATTGGGTTTACCTTTTAGGGTAGCTGAAATGACGAGCCAATTGTTTTAAACGAGGGTTAACTACCCCCGCGCTAGTTAGCGGGAGTAGGGGAAGGGATAGCTTGCTACCCCTCCCCCCCACACACTGGTGATTTGCTTCACTTCACTTTTGGCTCCGGCGATGAACAGACGTGTCTGTCCATCGTCCTCGTTGACAGCCTTAATCTTTTTTCTGCTTTTCTTTCAGTTTGTGTGTGTGTGTTTAGAAGTTGACCACCTTTCTTGTTCGCTATGCGCAAGTGCCCTGGAATTGCCGGCCGCCCTTGTGGTACTTTTATGTCGGCCGTAGACACTGATCCTCACACCCTTTGCCCACAGTGTCGAGGCAGACGGTGTGATCAGGAGAATACGCGTAGTGAGTGCAGGGAGTGGTCTGCCTCCCAGTGGGAGAGGTTTGGCTGCCGGCGTAAGAAGAAGTCCAAGAGAGACCGTTCTCCTTCTGGGGTTGCCTTGAAGGAGGAAGGTTCTCGGGACTCTTCTTTTGCCGTCCAAACCTCCTCCGAAGCTCCCCCTCGTTCGGCTCTTAAGGAGAGTCGGCCGAGTGGGAGCGCAGGCCCTAGTTCTGTTTCCCGACCTTGGGTTGGGGGAGAGGGCGTCGCCTGCCATAGCGGGAAGGTTCCTCCTCCTCCTCCGGGGGAGGTTATTGATGAATCTTTGTCTAACGATGACCTTTTTCAGATTTGGGTTTCCCTGGGGCTTAAGGGCCTGCCCTCCAGGGTAACCCTGATTGACCTTGTCCAGTTAGGGGCCGCTGTTAAGCAGTCGCCGGTGATGGCAGAAGTAGATCCTCTGTGTATCGTCGACGTCGTGGTGACAGTGTCTTCCGACAGGGCGGGTCAATCCTCTGCAAGTGCAGTTGTGGATGTTGGTGCTGACGGCTCTCCTCCTCCTTCCGTACGTCCTTCGAAAGGGGAAGGGAGTCCTACGGGCTCTTATGCTGTCCAGCTTCCCTCTAAAGGGAGTGCTTTGACTGAGATACCCCTTCGGAGGACTGATGGTCCTGACGATCTTCCTCGTGGCCGCCTTCGCCGTAAGGCTCACCGTCCGCTGCGTCGCAAGGGCCTCCCGTCTCCTTATAAGGGTGCTAAGAGGCGCCTTTTTGGATCTTCTCCTTCTTCCTCCAAAGGGGGGACTCCTCGCCATAAACAGCCTGCAGCTCCAGCTTCCTTAGATCTCTCTAGGGGATCGGTCTCCTACGCCTTCCAGACCTTCAACTTCTGGGGCAGATGTTCAGCAACCTGACCTCGTCACCCGACGGGCAACGGTCCCTTTGGGGCAAAGGGATTCTTCCCTTGCGCGTGCACTGTTAGTGCACAGGTGCTCTCCTGCTCGTCAGCGCGCTCCTGTTCGTCAGCGATCTCCTGTTCGCCAGCGCTCTCCTGATGATCGCCCCTCTTCTCGCCAGCACTCTCCTGAGGACATCCTTCAATCTGTTGTTCCTGTTGAGCGCCCAGCGCACCAGCGTTCCCCTGCTTGTCCTTCTGCAGTGTTAGCGCACAGGCGCTCTCCTGCTCGTCAGCGCTCCTCTGACCGTCGGTGCTCTCCTGTTCTTCAGCTCTCTTCTGAGGACCATCGCCCCACTGCTTGCCAGCACTCCCCTGTGGTCTCCGAATATCCTGCACTTCCTGTTGTGCGCCCCTCGCGCCATCAGTCTCCTGAGCGCCCTCGCGATCCTCAGCTTGTTCCTGCACAACATCGCTCGCGTTCTCCAGCGCGTGTTTCTAAAACGCACGTACGCCCACGCGCCCACGCGCCTCCTGTTCCTGTACCTGTTCGTGAACATTCACTTTTGCGCCCCGCGCCGACTGTTCCCTCGCAGGATTCCACGCGTCGCCCTCTTGCTCACCAGCGATCACCAGCTCGCCAGCGATCACAGACGATTCAACAATCGCCTGCTCGTCAGCGTTCTCCTGCGCGTCAGCGATCACCTGAACATCGGCGATCTCCAGACCGCCCGCGTGACCTATCGCCTGCGCGCAAGGTTTCTCCAACGCGCCGTTGCCCAGAAGATCTGGAAGGACATGGGTCGCCCTCTGTTAGCTCGCCCTCGCGCAGTCGTTCGCCTACTCGCTATCGCTCGCCAACGCGCCATCGCTTGCCTGCTCGCATTCGCTCTCCCAAGCGCTACAGGTCTCATGACCAACGTCGTCAGCAATCTTCAGAGCGTTCTCGCTCGCCCGCGCGTCGACACTTTCCCTCGCCAACGTGTTCGTTCACCGGCTCGCCCACACGCTCGTTCGTCCGTACGCCCTTCGCGCCCACTCACCTGCGCGCCCGCGCGACCGCTCGCCTGCGCGCCTGCTCGACCGCTCGCTTGCCCGCCCGCGCGACCACTCACCTGTGCGCCCGCACGACCGCTCGCCTGTGCACCCGCTCGCCTGTGCGCCCGCTCGCCTGTGCGCCCGCTCGCCTGTGCGCCCGCTCGCCTGTGCGCCCGCTCGCCTGTGCGCCCGCTCGCCTTCGCGCCCGCGTGACCGCTTGCCTGCGCGCCCGCACGACCGCTCGCCTGCGCGCCCGCGCGACCACCGTTCGCGCCAAATTTTGCAGCCCGTGACAGCAGCAGGAACGCGTATCGCCAGACCGCGCTCAGGATCACCTCCACCAAAGCGCAGGACCCTTGTGCAGGACAGGGAAGACACTTCAGAGAGGTCAGTGCGTCTTTCTTCCCCTTTTCCTTTTCAGGCAGGTCCAGTGGTGTCCACTCCGAAGGATCGCCCGATCCCCTTCCCTCCAATGGGGACTTCGGACTCTGTATCCGTGGAGCGACAGACTTGGTTTGGTCCTCTGATGCGGGCGTTAGTGAAGGCTATGAAGCCAGCACTCGCCGATCAGGGGCACAAGCCAACGACTGCCTCACCTCCGCTGAAGAGAAGGAGAGGAGTGGATTTCGTGGTGACTTCCCCCAGGGAGAAGTTGGTTCCTAAGAGGTGTGTCGGGAAGGCCACCTCCCCTTCGCAGGCGTTTTCTCTTTCTCCCGTGGACGAGGCTTTTCCGTCCTCGGGCAAGTCCAGTGAGGTGATAGTCTCCCCCTCGGCACCAAGGGGGGAGCTTTCTCTTCATGGAGGAGAATCGTCTCGCGCGGAAGGTGCTCTCCGAACCTCTTTGTTGGGATCCTGTATCCCTCCCAGGAGGGAACCCAAGGACTCCAAGACCATCCCGAAATCGTCTTCAAGGATTCGCCAGGAACCCACTGCTCCCCGGGAGAACGTCCACGCTTTGCCCCAGGAAGAGATTCCGGGGACGGGAGACTTAGCTGCCAGCCCGCAAGGAGGAGATCAGCAGGAGTCTGAACATGCCTTCTGGCAGGTCCTGAGCCTGATGAGGCAACTCAACGGGTTCATGGATCCCGTGATCGCCCCCCCGAGAAGGCAAGGATACGGTCCTGGACCAAATGCCCTCCCTGGCTCGTCTGGTTCCAAACGGCCGCCTCAGGATGAGATCCCTGCAGTGGCGGCTCAAGTCCCGGTGGAATCAAGGATCTGATTCCCCGGACATTCAGGTCCCGATAGGATCTTTGGAACGGACGGACCTGCGGTGGTGGCTGGTCTACGAGAACCTGCGAAAGGGAGTGAGTCTTCTCGTCCTTCCCCCGGAATTGACACTGTTTTCGGACGCGTCAAAAGAAGGGTGGGGGGCGCACGTTCTGAACCAGAGGACCTCAGGCCTTTGGTCAGAATCAGAAAAGTGCCTGCACATCAACCTGCTAGAGTTGAAGGCAGTCTTTCTGGCTCTTCAACAGTTCCAACGGACCCTGGCGGGTCATTCCGTGGTGGTGATGAGCGACAACACCACGTTAGTGGCTTATATCAACAAGCAGGGAGGCACTTTTTCGCAGCAGTTATCCCATCTTGCAGTAGAGATTCTGAGTTGGACCGAAGTCCACTCGATAACACTATTAGCTCGCTTCATTCCTGGCAAGAGGAATATGCTCGCCGACATTCTGAGCAGGGCCTCGCAGATAGTGAGTACCGAGTGGTCTTTGGATCCTCAGATAGCCAACAAAGTCCTGACTTTGTGGGGTTCCCCGACCGTGGACCTGTTCGCGACAGCATTGAATTTCAAGCTGCCTCTGTACTGCTCCCCAGTCCTGGACCCCAAGGCTCTCTGGCAAGATGCTTTCCAGCAACAGTGGGACAACATCGACGTGTACGCCTTCCCACCGTTCTGTCTGATGAGAAGGGTGCTCAACAGGACCAGACTATCGGTCAACTGTTCGTTGACTCTGGTAGCTCCGCTATGGCATCACGTGGAATGGTTCCTGGACCTTCTGCAGCTCCTGACGGATCTCCCGAGAGAACTTCCTCCACGACACGAGCTTCTCAGACAACCCCACTCCAATGTCCCTCACAAGGCCGTGGCCTCGCTTTGGCTTCACGCCTGGAGACTGTCCAGTCTCCTCACGGAGAGAGGCTTTTCGCAACAGGTTGTGGAGAGAATGTCTCGGCACCTGCGAAAGTCCTCTGAGGGAGTCTACCAGGCGAAGTGGAGAGTCTTTTGTGGTTGGTGTCGTGGGAGGGGTATCTCTCCACTTGATGCCACTATTCCAGCAATAGCGGACTTCGTATATCTGCGGGAGGAAATGCGCCTTTCTGTCTCGGCAGTGAAAGGCTATCTCTCAGCCTTAAGCTTGGATTTCAGGCTGAAAGGCGTGGACATTTCTTCCTCGCTAGAACTCTCTCTACTCATACGTAGCTATGAGCTTACCTGCGCCCAGTCGGAAGTGAGACCTCCTCCTTGGAACGTGGTTCGGGTCCTCAGGGCTCTTAAGAGACCTCCCTTCGAACCATCACGCCAGGCCTCCGATCGCCACCTGTCTTGGAAGACGGCTTTCCTGCTCGCTTTGGCTTCGGCCAAGTGGGTTAGTGAACTTCATGGTCTTTCGTACGACATCGCCCATTCAAGGGGATGGGGGGAGGTAACGTTCAGGTTCGTCCCTGAGTTTGTTGCCAAGACTCAGAATCCTGGGGAGCCGGATCCTCGGTTCGACTCTTTCAGGATCGCGAGTCTCCGCTCTGAAACAAGCGACCCAGCTAAGCTGCTACTATGTCCAGTGAGGTGTCTGAGGTACTACTTGAAGAGAACAGCTGCAGTCCGTCCTCAAGTGCGAGCATTGTTTGTAAGCACAGGCAGGACGAAGAGGAGGGTCACCAGGAACACCATCTCGGCTTGGATTCGAAGGGTTATCCACCACGCCTTGAATCCAGACCCTCCTCCGTCACGTCGCCCTAGGGCACACAATATTGGGGGTGTTGCTACATCCCTGGCCTTCAAGAGAAACTTCTCTGTGACGCAGGTGCTTCAAGCTGGGGTCTGGAAGCGTCAAACGACCTTCACAGCCCACTACCTGCAGGACGTGACCCACAGGAGCCTTGATACGTTTTCTATCGGCCCTGTGGTGGCTGCACAACAGCTGGTCTAACCTCAGGCTCCTTTATGGACAAGTAGCAGTAGGTTGAGGGCGTTGTTACCCGGTTTTAGTCTGCGTGAATGAAAGAGTATGTCTGACCCTTACTACTTTCTTCATTCTCCCCTTTCTTGGGGAAGCAGCATCCTGGTCCTCGCATAGCTGACCTCGACCTCTGCAGGTAACCCATGCTTCCTTGTGCTCCTAGTATTTCGCTTAATACTGTTGCGTCCCCCATACCCTGACGAGGTGGTCTTGGGAACGTCCTATCCTAGATTCCTATGTAAAGGTCTCAAGGTCAACTTCATAGGACGAGTCACACTTTCCTTCACACACAACTTATGTAGGCCACTCGTTCCTAGCGAAGCAAGGAACTTGTGAGGTGCAGGGGCTCCTTCTCTCAAGTGCTACTCACTGAGGGACGGAGTCCCCGGGCAAAGCCGAAGTCAGTAAGGCTGGGGACTTTCCACCCTTCCTAAGGGGTAAGTCACCCAATGTAAATAGCGTGGTTTGTATTTCGGTTACGGAACAAATGACAAATTCGGAGATAATTTGTGTTTTTCCTAACCATACAAACCTTAGCTATTTACACATATTTGACCACCAGCCCTGGCCCCCAAGTAAAGTCCTACCTCTAAGTGAAGTGAAGCAAATCACCGGTGTGTGGGGGGGGAGAGGGGTAGCAAGCTATCCCTTCCCCTACCCCCGCTAACTAGCGCGGGGGTAGTTAACCCTCGTTAAAAACTATTGGCTCGTCATTTCAGCTACGCTAAAATGTAAACCCATTGTAAATAGCTAAGGTTTGTATGGTTAGGAAAAATACAAATTATCTCCGAATTTGTCATTTTTCTCACCGGTAACTGTTAACCAGTACGGTGTTTCGTCGAACAGGATATTTCCTGTTGCATAAAAGCGAGTGTCTGTAATAAAGTTACTCAGTTGCTTTCATCCTGTCTTTAAGTCACAACCTTCCCTCGGCTCGTCACACAACATTGAATCCGTCTCTCTATTTACAGCTCATTTTCCTTTTGCCTACGCATACACCGAATAGTTTGCCCTATTCTTTACACATTTTCCACTGCCCTCATACACCTGACAACACTGAGATTACCAAACAATTCTTCCTCGCTCAAGGGGTTAACTACTGCAATGTTATTGTTCAATGGCTACTTTTCTCTTGGCGTGAGTAGAAGAGATGCTTTAGCTATGGTAATCAGCATTTCTAGAAGGACAATAAAAAACCAAACCATTGCTCTCTTTGTCTGGGATAGTATCATAGCCTGTGTACCATGGTCTTTCACTGCCTTTGGGGTAGAGTTTTCTTCCTTGAGGGTAAACTAGGGCGCATTATTCTATTTTATTTCTGTTCCTCTAGTGTTTCAAAGTTTTTATAGTTTATAAATAAAAGATTTATTTAAATGTTGTTACTGTTCTTGAAATATTTCATTTCAATTGTTAATTACTTCTCGTATAGTTTCTTTATTTCCTTCTTTAAATGTTGTTACTGTTATTGAAATATTTAGTTTCAATTGTTAATAACTTCTCTTGTAGTTTCTTTCTTTCCCTCTTCACCGGGCCATCTTCCTTGTTGGAGCCCTTGTGCTCATAGCATCCTACATTCTCAACTAGGTTGTAGCTTAGCAAATTATATATATATATATATATATATATATATATATATATATATATATATATATATATATATATATATATATATATATATCACAGCGCTGGCAAGCGCGACCGGGGCAAGACAATGCCCTCTCTCAAAAATGCGGCCAGTGCTGTTATATACGATTACCAAAACGCGAAAATACGGGTTTTTAGAAAAGTACTTTCCCGACAAAGTAAAAGCTTGAAACTTTAGGATTTGCCTTTTCTTATTATTTCTAGGCGATCCTGAAAGTTTCAAGTCCCTATCTTATAAGGGTCAAGAGATATCACGTCAAAGATATGCCAAAATATGGCATATTTTGCATAAACATTCAGTGTTCTTTTTATAGATAGATAGGTAGATATAGAGATAGACGCTTCAAAAGCAAAAACGTGGGAGCTTATTTCTCAGCTTCTGATTAAGCTAGAAAGATGTTCGACCCCAGGTTTTGAAGATAAACTTATAAGGGGTGGCTTAGGCTATGTGAGGATGTGACCAGGTGGTCACGTGGGAAAGGGTCACGTGACATAAGTTTTCAAAAGGTACTATAACGGCAATGCTTGTTTCTCAGCTTCTGAATGAGCTAGAAAGACATTTGACCCCAGGTTTTGTAGGCCTGAACTTAAATTGTGGCCTAGGCTATTTGCGAACGCATTTAGATGGTCACGTGGGGTAAGGTCACGTAGGTAGATATAGAGATAGACACTTTAAAAGCAAAAATGTGGGAGCTTATTTCTCAGCTTCTGAATAAGCTAGAAAGATGTTAGACCCCAGGTTTTGAAGATAAACTTATAAGGGGTGGCTTAGGCTGTGTGGATGTGACCAGGTGGTCACGTGGGGTAGGGTCACGTGACATGAGTTTTCAAAAGGTACTATAACGGAAATGCTTGTTTCTCAGCCTCTGAATGAGCTAGAAAGACATTTGACCCCAGGTTTTGTAGGCCTGAACTTAAATTGTGGCCTAGGCTATTTGCGGACGCATTTAGATGGTCACATAGGGTAAGGTCACGTAGGTAGATATAGAGATAGACGCTTTAAAAGCAAAAACGTGGGAGCTTATTTCTCAGATTCTGAATAAGCTAGAAAGATGTTTGACCCCCGGTTTTGAAGATAAACTTATAAGGGGTGGCTTAGGCTGTGTGTGGATGTGACCAGGTGGTCACGTGGGGTAGGGTCACGTGACATTAGGTTTCAAAAGGTACTATAACGGAAATGCTTGTTTCTCAGCCTCTGAATCAGCTAGAAAGACGTTTGACCCCAGGTTTTGTAGGTCTGAACTTAAATTGTGGCCTAGGCTATTTGTGGATGCATTTAGATGGTCACGTGGGGTAAGGTCACGTAGTAGGATATAGAGATAGACGCTTCAAAAGCAAAAATGGGGGAGCTTATTTCTCAGCTTCTGAATAAGCTAGAAAGATGTTCGACCC
>NC_090732.1:148197243-148202243 GCF_036898095.1 Palaemon carinicauda
GTTTATAGGGAAGTTAGATTACCAGCGAAGATAAAGATATTCAATTATATTTGATATTAACCAAGAGATACATCATGTTATGTTTAATCATCCAGTTTTAGAATAATTCATACACGAGAAAGGTAAATTTTCTAGACGACTAGGGTCAGTTAAAAAGATGCAGGTATTTATTGGCTGATCAAAAATTATAGTTACATAACCTAACTCATATAACTAACAACATAAAAGAATTCTTGATACATATACAAAACTAGGAACAGTAAGTAATTTAATGTTAACTTTTCGATTCTACAATTCTATGAATAGTAATTATACAATAATATGACTTAAATCTCCATCTTTAGAAATCCATGTCTAAATTACCGTCTTTGTATATCTTTGGGTACTCAGCTTTGTTTAACTTCTTCAACAATGAAAATCTGACTAACTCCTTTCCTAGCGGCTAGCGATATTCCTTCATTATGATACAAGGAACACACAAGCCTTCTCATTGACTTTACAGAAAAGTCAATATTGTACCTTGGGATGCTTTTGGGAACTTTGATACCATATTGTGCACATTAAGCATAAAACTAGGTAGTAACACATGTGTAGTGTGTTTGTGTGTGTGTTTGAACATGGATACCCCCTTCCAAAGTAAAGATGGTATATCAGATATTTGGCCTATATTTGGTTCATAATGTGTGGCTCCCAGCAGTTGAATTCACCAATGAACCATCAAGGGAATTTTCAGTGGATATATATTCTTATGGTTTAATCCAATACTTAATCTCATTTGTGGTTGATATTTACATATATCAAGGTCACAGGAGTTAGTGGACAAATGCTCATCATAAATAGCCCCGTGTTGTAACCTTAATAATGAGATATCATGGTGGAAATGAGTCGATTTCAAGTCTAAGTCCAGATTTCTGAATTCATACACATGTACAGTGGAATTGGTATGACATTATATTTCTCTTGTAGATTCATTGGTAGTGTCTGTTGCTAGGATTGTTCCAGCACAGAAGCAGATGTTCAAGTCCTTGCCTAGTCAGAAAGATTTGTCACAAAATTATTTCAAGTTTATATATATTTCCAAGTTTGAACTCGATATTGTATCACACTGGTTGTTTATATTTATAGTAACAACTATCAAAACCAAGTGTGCTAATGAATCATGAGAGGGATTGTAAAAAGAGGATAGAGGATTTGAATAGAGAAAGCAGAAAATATATGACTGGAAGAGAATATGAGTAAAACTAAGATAGTGTAAAATGGAAATTCAAAAACAACAAATAACGGATATGGACGAGCACCTAGAAATTGCTAATGAATATATATTCCTAGGAAAGACACTAAATGTTTCCCCAGGACATAACACCGAGGATAAAAAGAAAAATAAGCATATGATGGAGAGCTTTTTGATAAGCAAAATGAGATTATAAGATGTGAAATACCACATTCTCTAAAAAGGAAAGTATTTACCCAGATGGTCATATCAGTATTAACTTATGGATCAAACTGTACCAACCGTGTTTCACACAATTGTACATATTCCTTTTGTATATATTATGCTTGTATCTTTGCTCCTCCCTTGCACTGAAACGAACATGAAAATTCCTGTCTGGTTTTTCCTCTGTAATATTGTCTGTCTTGTGAACTTGTTATGTCCTGTTGCCTTGAGGTTTTGTATATAAGGAGAGTGTTCCACAATAATATATCTCAGTCGTTTCCAATCTGCCTTTGAGTTCACACCCTTACTCGGCGCCGTCACATTGGTGACCCCGGAAGTCGACTCGCTCCCACTGCCTTCCACCCCACCTCCCTCGCCCTCCATCGTTGGTACTCTGACGGAGGCTGACTCTACTCCGGCAGTTGGCACTGCAGCCCCCCCATTGAAACTTTCACCGTTCGCCAGCGGAGAGGCGTTCGCTTGGTTTCAACGCGCTGAAGTCCACTTTCGTATCAGGGGCGTGACTCGCTCAACCACCAAAGCGGATTATGTTCTCGCGGCAATACCCGAGGACACCTTCCCAGAAATATCCGACTGGCTTTGTGAACAAGGAGACACCCCAATAGCGTATGACGCCCTCAAATCATACCTTCTGCAGCAGTACTCGCCGTTGCCAGCCGCCCGTAAAGCAAAGCTTTTTCAGCTCTCGCAACAACCATTGGGGGACCAAAGGGCTTCGCTTGCCCTCAGGGAAATGACCAGTATCGCTCGCCTTCACCCTGCCGCAGACGGCTCTCCTCGTGAGGTGAACCTACTCCGTGCCCTTTGGATACGCCGTTTACCTGAACCTGTGCGCGCTGCCATACCCGATGTCGATAGTTTACCCATAAAGGACTTGATGACCAAAGCCGACGCCATGGACAGCCCACTTCAAGACCTCCCCTCAACGCCACCACCCCTGATGACGAGGATGCCTATTCAACGTCAACCAAAGCTGACATGAATGCCGTAGGACATACACGCTACCCCGTGACGTGCCGAAGCGGCGACAAAGCCGCCCACCACCCACCAATTGCTCGCACATCAACGAACGACTTCTACAGCCACTTACTACCTCCCATCCGCCGCAGTTTTGCTACTACCACTTCCGATTCGGGGCAACCGCGAAAAAATGTGCCAAAGGTTTGTCAGTGGCCAAAAAACGTGTAAGTAGGCCATCGCTTGTGGCAGTGGCCTCCCATGTTTCTAATCTTTTCTTTTTACAGGATGCAGGAATGGGTGTGCGATTTTTTGGTAGACACGGGTGCTTGTCGTTCTCTTTTGCCAAGGAAACTCTTCAAGGCACAACGTAGTCTGTCTACATCTGCCGACGTCCGCTTGGTAGCTGCTAATGGATCTGCGATACCCACCTACGGTTACGAGAGCCTCACATTATCGTTCGGAAACGGTAAATTCAATTGGAAGTTTCTTGTTGCTGACGTCACAATGCCAATCCTCGGTGCCAGATTTCCTCTCTCATTTCCACCTTCTGGTCGATGTCGCCCACCGACGATTGGTCAACGCAGACTCGTACTTGTCGACACCTCTTCAACCGCCCCCCCTCTAACCTCGCTCTCCGCATCAGCGCACCCACGGATGCCTACGCCCACCTCCTCACGTCGTACCCGGAAGTTTTCCGTCCAGAACTTCGCCAAACGCCCACGGATCCTGCCAAGCACGGTATTTATCACCATATCAAGACGACGGGACCCCCAGTCTTCGCAAAATTCACACGTCTGGCACTGGAACGATTGGCAAGCCGCCAGACAGACGTTCGCCGAAATGGAGAAAATGGGCCTTTGCCAAAGGCCTCCAGCCCAATGGTCGTCACCCTTACACATCGTTCTGAAGAAAGACGGGCTCCCTCCGTCCGTGCGGGGATTACAGGCGCCTGAACATGCAAACAGAACCGGATCACTACCCCCTCCCAAACATTGCCATTGTAACCTCCTACCTGCACAAAGCAAAGGTTTTCTCTACGCTCGACCTCCTGAAGGGGTATTATCAGGTGCCTATGAACCCAGAAGACATCCCCCAAGACTGCCATCACCACTCCGTTTGGCACATACACCTTCAATTACTCTTGTTTTGGCCTTCGTAATGCTGGGGCAACGTTTCAACGTCTCATGGATGGCATCTTAGGGGACCTCCCTTTCTGTGTATGTTATGTGGACGACATACTTGTGTTCTCCTCCTCAAAAGAGGAACACTTCCGTCACCTGCGCATCGTGCTCGACCCGCCTGCAACAAAACGGCCTTGTAGTCCGGTACGACAAGTGTACCTTGGCGCCAACGAAGTGTCGTTCTTAGGGCACCGTATCACTCCTGAAGGAGTCCATCCCCTCCCTGAGAAGGTAGCAGCCGTTCAGAATTTCCCACGCCCTCGATCGTCAAAGCTCTACAGGAATTCTTAGGCATGATCAACTATTATCACCGTTTCTGCCAGCCATTGCCACCACTCTTGCTCCCCTCTACGCCTCCCTCAAGGGCAAGCCAAAGGATTTGAAGTGGGGTCCCCTTCAAGAAGCAGCCTTCTGCAATGCAAAGAAGGCCCTATCAACTGCTGCGGCTCTCACTTTTCCTATCCCACACGCCCCTCTCCTTCTCTCCACCGATGCCTAGCGACCGTCGCTATTGGTGCAGTACTCGAGCCAGGTGGTCAAAGGCTCACCCCGCCCATTGGCCTTCTTCAGCAGAAAACTGTCCAAAGCAGAATCGGGTTATTCTACCTTCGATCGAGAATTGCTGGCGGTGCACTTGGCTGTCCGTCACTTTCGCCATTTCTTATAAGGTACGCCCTTCGTCATTCGTACTGACCACATGCCTCTGGTGGACGCCTTCACTCGACAGTCTGACGCCTGGTCCGCCCGTCAACGCCGACATCTCTCCGCCGTGGCTGAATACAATTGCAACCCTCGAATACGTCCCTGGGGAAAATGAATCCCGTTGCCGATGCCCTGTCAAGAAACACGTTGGCTGCCGTTCAACTGAGATTGGATTACAACGCCCTGACTGAAGCCCAACGACAGGATCCAGAGTATCAAGCTTGTAGGACATCCTGCACGTCCCTCCGTTGGGAGGATTTTCCCCTCGAAGACTCCCAACACCACCCTCCTCTGTGACGTCAGTACTGGTAGACCGCGACCTTGGATTGCTGCTCCCATGCGCCGACAGGTGTTTGATTTCATCCACGGCCTTTCACATCCCTCGTGCCGTTCTACTGCACAGCTGCTGAAGGCAAAGTTCATTTGGCACGGCATTTCTACGGATGTTAAGGATTGGGTCCGTGCCTGTACTTCTTGCCAAACTTCCAAAGTACATCGACACACGGATTCAGAGTGGGCACCTTTCATCAACCTCAGCGTCGTTTCGCACACATTCACGTCGACGTTGTAAGCCCCCCTACCCACATCACAAGGACATCGTTACCTGTTTACCGTCATCGACCGCTCCACTCGTTGGCCTGAAGCCATTCCCATGGAAACTGCAACGTCCGCCTCATGTACATCTGCCTTACTCTCTGGAT